>NW_007245729.1:464507-472232 GCF_000164805.1 Carlito syrichta
TCGAGCCCACGGGTTCGAGACCCGCCTGGGCAGCGAGACCTCATCTCTACAATAAATCAAAAAATCAACCGGGTGTGGTAGCGCGCGCCTGTAATTCCGGCTACTCGGAAGGCTGAGGCGGAAGGATCGCCGGAGCCCGGCAGGTCGAGGCTGCGGTGACCGGGAGCGGCCACTGCACTCCAGTCTGGGCGACAGCGTGAGACTCCAACTCAAAAAAAAAAAAAAAGAAAAAAAATTAGCCATCTTTGCTATTAGCCAAGCAGAATTTCTTAACCATCTTCAGAGCAGAACAAAAATACCTTGTTTAGGTGTTGAGCCTTTTCTGGCCAGGAAGTAACTGTGTGCATTGAAGCAGACTGACTGCGGAAACAGAATAAAGACCTTGATGTTGCAATGCCACACAGATTATACAAACTGAGAATCCTGTTTCTGGCAGTTTGGGATTCCAGCTGCTAATGGCATCAAGCCATTCAGCAGTGTGCCCCCTGTCATATCATGCACTACTCAGACTCAAGACAACACTTAAGATGAGCAAGAAATGCTGAAGAAAAGTCTCATGACATAGTTTTCATTTTTAAAATTTATTTTAACTTTTTCCTGGGTGTCTGTTTATTTATTTATTTCTGAGTCGGAGTCTCGCTGGAGGGCAGTGGCGCACTCATGGCTCTCCGCAGCCTCGACTTCCTGGGTTCAAGTGATCCTCTTGCCTCAGCCTCCCGAATAACGGGAGCTACAGATACGCACCACCATGCCTGGCTAAAAAGAGCCTCATGGGAGAGGATTGTGAACATGTTGGAGTACCTATTCAAGATAAAGACTATCAGAGTGACCTATGAACTGGAATTATAAAAGGAGTCTAATGTTCCATAAGGTGGAGAGTTGGTGAAAAATAGAATAGTATGAGCAAGACAGTATTTTAAGTCATCAGTAGGTGGATCAATTTAATTGACAATAATTGTAATTAATAATAATTAATCTTGCCGGGCTCGGGGGCTCAGTCTGTAATCCCGCGCCTTTGGGAGACAGAGGTGAGTGAATTGCCTGAGCCCGCGGGTTCGAGACCCGCCTGGGCAGCAAGACCTCATCTCTACAATAAATCAAAAAATCAGCCGGGCGTGGTAGCGCGCGCCTGTAACTCCGGTTTCTCGCAAGGCCGACGCGGACGGATCGCCGGAGCCCAGCAGGTCGAGCTTCCGGTGCCCGGGACGGGCCACTGCACTCCAGTCTGGGCAAGAGAGTGAGACTCCAACTCAAAAAAAAAAAAAAAATAGTAATAATAATTAATCTTAATCAATAATTGTTAAATAATAATTTTTAAAACTCAAGTTCATAACTTTTCTAATGAGATATTTGATTTATTTAATCTTTTTAAGAGATAATTCAACCACATTTAAATTATTTCTATCCTTGTTTCACGTTGTCTCATTGATTTTACTATTCCTTGTCCCTGCCACAGGGCCTGTCCATTGTAGTTATTCAATAATTTTTTTTTTTTTGAGTTGGAGTCTCACTCCGTCACCTAGGCTGGAGTGCAGTGCTACGCTCTCGGCCACTGCAGCCTCGACCTGCTGGGCTCTGGCAATCCTTCCACCTCAGCCTTCCAAGTAGTCGGAACTACAGGCACACACCACCATACCCGGCTAACATTTAATATATTAAAAGAAAAATTGTTCTTTATTTTCTTTTTGTCTCTCCCTCAATTTGCAGAGTTGACTCTTAGTTTGCAGAGTTACAACTCCATTCAGGAGGTGGGGAAGAATGGAAAAATAGGACTGCCTGGAAAACATGTCTTCTCTTGCCTTGTAATTTCCAAAGGAGAGGATCTATGCATGTAGGAGAAAAAATATTTCAGAGAAGGACTTGAATACAGGGACCCTCACACCAAGTCTGATGGATTCTCACAGAACTGAGAGGGAGAGAGAGCAGAGGAGCCTTCGATCCTTCTGCAGAGGTAACTGTCATCTTCATTTCTCTTGCCATAAATTAATTTTGACTTTTTCAGACTTTCCTATTAGATGGTATCACATTACCTGTTCTCTTTTATGTCTGGCATCTTTTTCACAGCATGTCTTTAAGTTTCGTCCTTGTTGCTACATGCATCAGAACTTTGGGATTCTTATTGCTGAGCAGAATTCTGTTATATGAATAAACAATAATTTGTTTGCCTATTCCCCTGTTAATGATCATTTAGGTTGTTTCTGCTTTGGGGCTTTAATGAATAAAATAACTGTGAAGATTCATGTACATGCTTTTTATTAAGAATGTACAATTCTAAATAAGGCAAAAGAAACCACAGTGAATAATGAAAAGGGAAAAAGTTGGAATTGAATTATACCAAAAGCATTACATATAAAAACCTCTGGGAATGCAGTAACAATAGTTATTTGAAGGAAATTGGTAGCCTTATATGCTATCATTTTTTATTTGTAGTCATAAAGGAAGCCTATAGGCTTAAAAAAATAATGTATTTGAGACTTAGTACTTGCCATGAGGGAATAGCAAGGATACATTGGCTACACAACTGTAAACCTGTACAAAATATATGAAGCAACTATTTTGGGGCAATGGACCACAGGCAGCACAAGGTTATGATCTTCGAGAAAAAAACAATACACAAGGTGAGCTCAACATTCATCACAGTTTTTTGCCTGGGACACGTTCCAAACTGCAGCACGGAGAAGTGGATCTCAGACAGGAAGCAGGATTATTGTAGAAAAGAATCGGATCTGAGTTCAGTGTTCTAAGGTAGAGTGGGGATTTGTGGGGCAGGCTACTGGAAGGTGGGACTTGCACAGATAAAAACCTCGGAAATTTGCTCTGAAATCCCCTTGAGACTTTGGGTAAATACTATGCTGAGTATGTGCAGTCTGGTGAGAAAAGCTGCAACAGTGCTGTGAGGGCAGCAGACATCTCAGTGGTGGAACAGTTAAGGAAGACAGTGTGTGTGTGTGTGTGTGTGTGTGTGTGTGTGTGTGTGTGTGTGCGTGTCTGTGTGTGTCTGTGTGTGTGTGTTGGGGTCTCACTCTATTACCCAGGCTGGAGTATCGTGGCATGACCATGGCTCACTGCAGCCTCAACCTCCTGGGCTCAGGAGACCCTTTCACCTCAGCCTTCTGAATAGCTGGGACTATAGGCACACACCACCACACCTGGCTATCAAAATAAATTTTTTTTGCAGAGATCTTGCTATGTTGCCCAGGCTGTTCTTGAACTCCTGGGCTCAAGTGATCCTCCTGTCTCTGCCTCCCAAAGTGCTGGGGTTACAGGCAGGAGTCATTGCACCTGGTCAGAATTTTGGCTTTTTGTGTTTGTGTAATGAATTTATTTTATTTGTATATATATTTCATTTTAAAGAGGTGGGTACAATTTAGGATTAGGTGTACAAGAGGACATCAAACAGGTAAAGTTTGGGCTTCCCTTTGGTCCTTACTTTGCCTCGTATGAGATCTGATACCCCTATTGATATTGTGTTTCTCCCAATCCCCACCCCAGCAGTATACTGCTACTGTCCATCCCTTTCTTCTAGTATTATGGTAAATCCACTTATTGTGGTAAATCCACTCATATCCACTTATGAGAGACAAAATTTTTACTTTTCTGGTTTGGGTTTGATTCAAAAGCAGCAGTATTCCATAAAAAGTATTTTAGGATATTCAAAGTGCTGTGACATCTCCAATACAAATGAGACATAGGATTAAAATCTAATGTGAAAATAAGCACAGACCACTTGCATCAGTATTAATAATTTTAAAAAATCTAATTCATAATTTTTCTGAGATATTTGATTTATTTTCTCCTTTTGAGAGATAATTTGACTATGATTAAATTATTTCTACCCTTATTTCATATTGTCTCATTCGTTTTACTATTTCTTATACCTGCCACAAGGTCTGTACATCGTAGTCATTGAATACATTTTTAAAAAATAAATGAGTACGACCAGGTATGGTGGTTCATGCATGTAATCCTAGCACTTTGGGAGGCTGAGGGGGGAGGATTGCTTGAGTCCAGAAGTTTGAGACCAGCCAAGGCAACATAGCAAGATCCTGTCTATACAAAAAAAAAATTAGCCAGTTCATGATAATGCGTGCCTGTAGCCCCAGTTACTCAGGAGGCTGAGGCAGAAGGATCATTTGAGCCCAGGAGGTTGAAGCTGTGATGAACCATGATCATGCCACTGCACTCCTGCCTGGGCAATAGAGTATCACCCTGACTCAGAACAAATAAATGATAAATGAGTTCAATTCTAGTTTTAAAATTTCAAGTTTCTTCTTTATGTTTTTTTGGGGGGGCTTTAGTTCTAAATGAATTATTCTTGGGCTTTGTTAAATCCGAGGATTTTTAAGATTAGGAACATAAAACCAAAGTCTGATTTTACTAGCAGCATTAATTAGGTATTAACAGTCTAAATCAATTTGCATGCTCCAATTGGTGCACAGATTGACACTTAATTCATTTATGATGGATCTAGGTAATTCAGGGCAGAAACTCTGAAGAACTTTAACCTGAATTATTTGGATTTGTTGTCATGGTGTTCCCCAAAACACAGCTTTGTTTTGTACTTTACTGGCTTCTTTATTTACAAAACTTTACATCTCCTAATGCTTGGCACTGCAAAGAGAATATCTAGGTGAGGAAGAGGTGACATATGTTGTCCACCCTTACTTTCACCTTTCCCTTGAGGTTCACTCATTTCCACTCCCAATATTGACATGTCTCTAGGGCTCAGGAGTACTTTTTCTTCCTCTAACTCTGGTCTAGCCATGAGGCAAAATCCTTTTAATGACTCCCACAGTATCATAGAGAAGAGTGTCACTTTCTTTCTTTCTTTTTTAATACATTGAATCCGTTCACATGAGCATGGGTTTTATTTTTATTTTTTTAATTTAATTATTTTTATTTTAAAGATGTGGGGTACAAGCCCACTTTCAAAAGGCACTTACTAAATAGCACAAAAATATAAAGAAAACAATCGCAGAATATTTGAAGCCTGAGTCAGGTGTAGCTTCTCAGTATATTTTTCTGATTCTGCATTTCTAGATTACTGAGAATGGTGTCTGGAATGACAGAGCAAGGATCTCTGATAATGTGATCCTCCATTAAAGCAGTGAGAACACTAACAATGTTATAGCCACACCACGAGTAAGGAGTCACCAACACACTGAGAGTCAAATATTGAGTCCTTCAATGCTGGTAATCAAGAGCAGGGTCATGCCAGAAAGAGACTCTTGACCCTGAATGAAGCAAGCAAGGACTTTATATAGCGAAACCCATAAGGTTACAGAGTTTGGGTTCTGGGTAGAGAACAAAGAAGATTGTTCAAAGTACAAGTTGTTAAACCATAGGACGGGAAGTGTAAATTACATAGTGTGACAGAACTATCTCAGGAATGTTGCAGCCCTCCAGGGGAGGGAACTGAAAAGCCATGAATCATGTCCCATGATTTATGGCCTACTGGAAAGGTTAGGGTGGTCATATGGAGGGGCAATGGAAGAACAACTACAATTATTACCTTGGTTATGTCACTAACAGCCATTTCAACAACAAAAAAATGTCAAAAATCAACTTTTTTCACCACTCTGGAAATTAACCAAAGACTTGCAAAAAATCTCAGGAGCTTGTATTCAGATAAACAGTTAAGTCTGGAGGGGAGTAACAAGCATTATGGTGATTAACTTGCCCTATTCCCGTCAATCTCTTCCCAGATTTGCTGTGGCCTTGAAAACCAACAGTCTTCCTGATCTTGTAGTGGTAGAAACCACACACCTAGCAACAGCATGAGAACCCAGAATGGTCTTGGTGCTCCCCCAAAACCCCATCTGTAGAGAATTGTCACTATTTGACCTGAGTAGCAGTATTGCAGCTTGACTGGGTTCTAAGCAGCTGAATGAGGAAGACAGGAGATATCACTCAAATCTACCACCTTGAGAATTCAGAGGCTGGGGTTTTTGTTTTGCTTTTTGATTTTTGTTTTTTGTATGAGTTGGAATCTCACTCTGTTGCTCAGACTAGAGTGCAGTGGCACACTCACAGCCACCCTAGTGTTGACCTGCTAGGCTCCGGTGATCCTTCCACCTCAGCCTTCCAAGTAGCTGGAACTACACACATGTGCTACCATGCCCAGCTACTTTTTGATTTTTTGTTGTAGAGATAAAGTCTCACCAAGTTGCCTGGGTTGGTCTCAAACCTGCAGACTCAGGCAATCCACTCACCTCAGTCTCCCAAATTGCTGACATTACAGGCTGAGCCACCAAGCCCGGCCAAGGCTGGAGTTCTTAAAAGGAATCTGGCAGAAGACTAGGTACTGCTGATTGGTTGATGATGTCATGGGGTGTTGAAATTGCCTTCATGTCACAGAACCGGTTTCTGGAAAGGGACGTCACAGAACCACTAGCGCCAACTTCCTGGGGTCAGATGAGGCTTCGGGTCCATGATAGTACAAAGCCTGAAAAATATCTCAAATAGCAGCCTTAGGTTTTTCAGTAGATGCTACCTATAAAGTGAGTCCAGTCCTGTGACCATCAGCTACTATCTTCTGGGCAGTGAGCCATTAGAGAGGTAGATTAGGAAAGGAAAAAATAGGGGAGGTGGGGTTTCTGGAGATTGGGGCCACTCTTGTCCCCAAGCAGTCTTAGGCCCATTGTTTAAGGGAGAATATGCTTATCAGCCTCGTGGGGTGGATTCTGGATTCTCGTGGGGTGGATTCGCCCCTCCCGAAGGTCAGGACATGAAGATAATCAACTGCCCTCTATTGGAGTGAAAACAAACCCAGAAACATCAGATTTGCTAAATTCTAACAATAGCTGCAGCTTTTCAGAGCTCAGGTTTTTTCTACAGCTTTTACCCCATGGCCCAATATTAATTTTATATAGGCAGTTTCAACATTTCCCCTAAAAGTTCTTTCCTCAGTGATTGTCTTTACTTGATCTGACTCAGAACTATTTCTGTGAAAACAGTTTTGTCCTTAGGGCATGTGTCAAAAACAATCAGTAGCAATTGTTTAACATTGCAGCCACCTGAAGGATAATATCACTTGGGGATGACAAAAGGCTGACCAAAGACTCAAAAGGAAAAATTGAGAATAACAAGTCCACAAGGAGTTTTAAAAAGCTCTGACATATTGCTTGGCATCTAGAAAAACCAAATGCATATGCAAGGCTATGAACATTCTCAGGAATGGCCTGAGAAGGCCCTAATCTCTCACCTCTGGCCAACTTCAAGACTTTGTATGAGCAGTAAGTGAAGGCTAAGGTAGAGTTGTAAACTCCCTCTGGAGTGTCGATGTACCCCAATGCAAAGGCCCCTCAGCAAAGACCGAGAGAGAGTATTGGATCAATGCAGCTCCATCTAATTACCTGCTGATCATCAGGTTAAATGAGCAGACTTTAGTGGCCCCACATGGCAGAATAAAGACTTTAAAGAATTAGGGAGACTACTCAACAAACAAACAACAGCAACAACAACAAAACTATGGGGGTAGGGAGAATCTGATTTTCTATGTTCCCACATTATATTACCTAAAATGTCATTTTGATTTAAAAATGACAAGACATGCAAAGAAACATGGGAAATTAATGAATATACACATGGGAAAAGGCTGTCAATTAAAAACCATCCCTGGGAAAGCCTGGATGTTAGAGTTACTAGAAAAAGACTTTATTTTTATTTTTTTGAGTTGGAGCCTCACTCTGTCACCCAGACTGGAGTGCAGTGGCCACTCCCGGC
>NW_007245729.1:472252-481083 GCF_000164805.1 Carlito syrichta
TACCACGCCCGGCTAATTTTTTGATTTATTGTAAAGACGAGGTCTCGCCAAGTTGCCCAGGTGGATCTTGAACCCATGGGCTCGGATAATCCACTCACCTCAGCCTCCCAAAGTGCAGGATTACAGGCTGAGCCACCGAGCATGGCTTAGAAAAAGACTTTAAACCAACTATTATAAATGTGTTCAAAGACCTAAAGGAAATCATTTGCAAGGAATTAAAGGAAAATATGAGAACAATGTTTACCAAATAGAAACTACTAATAAAGAAATACAAATTTTAAACAGAAACAAGTAGAAATCTTAGAGTTACAAATACAACTGGAATAAAAACTTCACTAGAAAGTTTCAACAGCAGATTTGAAATGGCAGAAGAAAAATATTAGAGAACTTGAAGATTAAACAGAGAACCTGAAGATAAATCATTTGAGACTGTCTAGTCTGAAGAACAGAAATTTTTTTTTAAAAAGTCTCCAAGACCTGTGGGATATCATAAGGTATACCAACTTACACATAAAAAGTGTTAGGGTCACAATCTCCCGGTGGGGCCTCCAGAATGCTAGTTCAGGCCTGCTGGGGGTGTGGGTATCTGGTGTGTGATCTGATGCCGCATGAAAGATGCAAAGAATTGCACAGAAGTTAGATTCGAAAATGTAGTTTATTTAGAAAGTAAATTAGACAGTGAGAGAGAGAGAGAGGAGAGAGAGAGGAGATTCACCTCCCCAAGGCAGGGAAGGGGGCCAAAGCCAGGAAGCATGGCAATAGCCATAAATCAGAGAGCACATGGCCACACCAGAGTCTAGTAAGGCAGTGGAAAAATGGCTGCTTGTGGTTGAGTCCTTTTAATCCTTTCCCTTGGAAGGGGGAAGGTCATTAAGGTGATAGGGTGGTGGTCTGCTCCACATCATCATGAAGGGCAGGTAATTGTAGATACTGATGTCAGATGATGGACTACAGGCAGATGGATGAGTTAGTCACATGATTGCTGCCATGGGTGGTGGGCTTGATGGGAGAGAAGGGGAGAGGTGTCTTCCTGCAAGAGACTTGTCAGACATTTGCAATCCACAAATTCCTTAGTAAAAAGGTGATCTATTATCATTTCTATGACTCTGTCCTTGTCTTGCATCTGATGGAGATTTGCTGAGGGGGTGGAGTAGGCTGCCACTTGGCCTGCAGTAGAATGTCCGAATGCTTCCTAAAACCTGCCTATTGGAAATTTATCTATCCATGTCTAATCTGTGCTAGATTTAAAGCGTGTCAGAGGTAAAGTCTAAGCAAAAATGGTTATCCTGAGGCAAAAAGACTATGCTAAACTAAATTTATTCTAGGTTTCTATATGTATCTCCTTTCAAAAAAAAGTCTCAGAAGAGAAAAGAGAGAAAGTATATTTTAAGAAACAATGGCTGGATGCAAGTTTACCCCAAGCCCTATCTTATTTCTCATTTCATCTTTGGAAATTTATATTCTTGCCCTAAAGGATTCCTGCCTCCTGAATTCCAGCCTTGCTCAACAGCCAAAATCCAAAAAAAGGTGAAAGAAAAGAACTCACAAACGTCTTGAATTTTTTGTGTAGTGTACAAAAAGCAGACCTTGGAGTATGTTCTAAATTTGAATTCCAGCTCTACCATTAATTAACTAGGTAATCTAGGGAATTATTTGTCTTCTCTGAACCTCAGTTTCTTTAATTATTAAAATGCAGATAATGGTATCTACTTCATAGAATTGTTTTGAGGTTAAAATATGTGTGTGCGTATATATATATATATATATATATATATATATATATATATATATATATATATATATATGACTGGCCCTCGGTGGCCAATAAGTTTCTTCCTTTGCCCTTTTCCTAAGTTAGCATATCAACCCAAAAGGGTGGTTTCAAAAAAATATCAAATTTCTTTAAAGTGGAATTAAACTTTGCCAACTGAACTCTATATCTAAAAACTCATCCCTTACTGGGATGGAAGTGATGCCGAGAAAAGTTTAGGGCTGGAAGGGAAGAGGATATTCTTCACTAGAAGTTGCAAATAGCACCAGAGCTAGGGGAGAAGGGAGGTGTGGAGCTGAGAGTTCAGTGGAGGACTGAGATGAATAAACTCCAGAGAGCAGATTAGATAATCTGATAAAATTGAGGAAGCCCAGAGTAAAAATTCCACCATGATTAAAGTAAGAGCAGTGGTTTGATAGTAAGAGAGAAGTAACTGATGAATGCATTTATCAAAATTCTTTGGATGGTTTTTATATCTTTTCTCGTGTATCCTGATACTAATGATTAATTTATGTATTTCAAAAGTAACACATTCTCATGATAAAAAAGCTAAATCAGTACCAAAGGTGGTAAAAGCCTATATCCAACCCAATTTCCCATGTCCACATCCCAGAGCTAAATATTGTTTACAGTCTATTGTGCATTATTACAAAAATTGTTGAATCTATCCACATATACCAAACTAAATCTAATCATGTTTCCCTTGATTCTCTCTCTGCTGTTTCTCAAATAGAATCACTTTTGAGATTCCACTTCAAAAGGCAATATAGTGTGTGTGTGTGTGTGTGTGTGTGTGTGTGTGTGTGTGTGTGTATACATGCATGTATATAACCTTCTAAATAGTTATATATATGTGTGTGTATATATATATATATCTTTCTATATAGTTCAGCTTTATTTTCCCACTTAATAGCATTTTTGGTTTGGGTTTTTTTTTTTTTTGAGTTGGAGTCTTACTCCATCAACCAGGCTGTTGCAGTGGCACATTCATGGCCACCCCAACTTCAACCTGCTGGGCTCCTGTGATCCTTCTGCCTCCGCCTTCCAAGTAGCTGGAACTACAGGTGCGCGCTACCACGTCCAGCTAATTTTTGATTTATTGTAGAGACAAGGTCTTGCCAAATTGCCTGGGCTGATCTCGAACCTGTGGGCATAGGCAATCCACTCGCCTCGGCCTCTCAAATTGCTGGGATTACAGGCTGAGCCACCGAGCCCAGCCAGCATTTTGAACACTTCACATAGATATACTTCATTCCTTTTAACTGTTGCATAATTTTTAAAATTATGAGTTAATAGTTTGTTTAGTCCTCAATTAATGGCCATTAAGAATACTTCTAGATTTTTTGCTACCACAAACTTCTTTGCATATATCATTGTGTACTTCTGGGAGAAAATCTGAAGGATACATTCCATAGATGATGTGGCAGTCACAGCTGGCCTGTCCAATGCCCACTCTCCCTTCTTTCTTTCTGACCAAACTCCAATTTTGTTCCAGGTGGCAAGGTCTGCTTCCAATGCTCAGTTTCCTGGATTCCTTCGCAGTTTAGGTGGCAAGTGACAAAGTGACCAGGATAAAAAAGTAACAAGATAGAAGACTTTTCCTTTTCAGGGATATTGTTTCAGGGGGCAGCCTCAGCTGGACATGATCTTTTGCTCTTTGCCCTTTACTTTGGTATTTACCTGGGAGGAAGACACACATCTTCTAATCTTGAGGATAAAAGTTATACACGAAGAACAGATGAATACCTTATTCCAAGTCCTTTCCTGAGGACTAAAATGCAGGTCTATTTGGTTAAGTCTGTAATCAGGTTTGGGGTGCATGCAGCCAAATGCACCCAATGCTGATACAAATGAAAATCCTGGGTCAAAAAGCACATGCATTTAAGTTTTACAGATATGACCAAAGTGTCCTCCAAAGGATCACCAAGCTCCCTGATGTTGCACATAGGATTTCTCAACTTAATCCACAGAGGTACCTCTGCAACCTGGTCAATTTCATCAACCCCGCTGTTACTGGGCCCACCTTGCTTTCTCACACCAATGCCCTCTGGGGTTACTGGTCCAGCAAACATTATGCTTGTGCATGCTATAGTTACAACAAAAGAAATTAACGATCACAGCTGTCTCTGTCAATGAACAAGTGCTTAAATGACATTTTTGTTTTACATTCCTGATATTACCAATAAAAGTGGTGACTTTTTCCTTGTTACAAAATGAAGGTGTTTAAAAGTGAATGTACTTGGCCGGGTGCAGTGGGGCAAGCCTATAATCCCAGCACTTTGGAGGCTGAGTTGAAAGGACTATCTGAGCCCGTGGGTTCAAGACCAGCCTGGGCAACATGGTGAGACCTCATCTCTGCAATAAATCAAAAAATTAGCTGGATGTGGTAGCGTGCACCTGTAGTTCCAGCTACTTGGAAGGGTGAGGCGGAAGGATCACCTGAGCCCAGCAGGTTGAGGCTGTGGTGGCTGTGAATGTGCCACTGCACTCCAACCAGGGTGACAGAGTGAGACTCTGATTCCAAAAAAAAAGAAGAAAAGAAAAGAAAGAAAGCTTAGCCTCTAGTTCCTACCTGATTTGCCACTGAAAAGTTAGGTGATCTCCAGCAGATACTTCCCTGGTTTGCACCTCCCTGTGTAAAACACTGGCTCTGATTTCAAGGTCCCTTCCTAACTTTACAGATGCTCTTTCTTTTAGAATACTAATTTCTTTGACCACAGCCTCTTGCCTTCTCCAGAGATAAGGCACCCAGTAAAATCACCCCTTCCTGGTAGCTAGTCACGCAGCCAGCTTGAGTTATTGTCTTTTCCCAAACCCATATGCTCTGGCTGTAGACCAAGATAAAACTTTCATCTTGACTGAGCTCAGTGACTCAGCCTGTAATCCCAGCACTTTGGGAAGCCGAGGAGAGTGGATTGCCTGAGCCCAGGAATTTGAGACCAGCCTGGGCAACTTGTCGAGACCTCGTCTCTACAATAAATAAATAAATAATTAGGTGAGTGTGGTAGTACATGCCTGTATTCCTGTCCACTTGGAAGGCTAAGGCGGAAGGATCACCTAAGCCCAGCAGGTCGAGACTCTGGTGGCCGGGAACTTGCTACTGCACTCCAGTCTGGGCAGCAGAGACTCCAACTCAAAAAAAAAAAAAACAAAAAAAAAAAGTGAAATGTACTTGTGGAATTATCACAATATTTCAATTTACTAACCATGATAATCAAGACAATGGGGTTGACATAAATTTGTGTGATTGAATTAGATAATCACAATTTTTTATTTTGTTGATAGATTCCTCCAGTTCATTAATGACAATATCAGGTAAAGGTTTCAGTCCCAGCCTGCTGAACTATAATGACTGGGATAATCGATGTCAGGGGAGAGCTTAGTTTTAAAACCATAGTATTATACCAGAAGAATAATCATATTTTGGATTATATGTCTGGGATTGAAAACTAGGAGATCAAGATTTGAGGCAAATTGGGGCTTTTGAAACTTATAATATATACAAGCCACTTAAGGGTACTGTTAAAATGCAGATTTTGATTCATTTAAACTGGTTTGGAGTCTGAAATCGCATGTCTAACAGGTGATGCATTCTTCACAGATAGGATCTTGAAATAACAGCAGCAAGTTGACCTTCATTATAAGAAGTAAAGTGTGCTCAATTACAATGAGTGTCAAGGTCAGAGTGGCAACTAAGGAACTTAACTTGCAGAGAGCTTTAGAGATGGTTAAAATGCCATGGCATCTTTAGGGGTAAAATAGATGGACAGCCAACAACATGTTTTTCTATTTCTGCCATCAAGGATAGACAACCAGGAGGCTGAGGGCAGCTTCCCCAAATATCAGTTTCCAGACCTGAGCCAGTGTTTAGTCCTGGGATCCATTAATCAAGAAGTGAGGTCCCCAGAGGAAAGAAATAGCAAGCAGTACCACAGCAAGTGATAATTCCCCCAGTCCTTCCCCAAAAGGCCTCAGCTTGGGTAATCATGCACCACAGAAGGGACAATGCCTAGGCAATTGGAAAGCTGTTGGACACAGTCTGAGTTGATATTGATGCCTAGGACCCAACATCATCAAAACTCCCTCATACGAAGTGGGAACATGCAGGGCAGGTAGAAATGGAGTCTTGCCCAGATCCAGCTCACGGGAGGACCACTTGCACAGAGGTAATTTCCCTAGTCTCTCCACGTACAATCGGAATGGACCTACACATAGTTCACACATTTATTTCCTGGTCTGTGGGTATGAGTTATAGTCGTTGAAAAGACCAAATGGAAACCTCTGGAAGGGCTCCTTCCTCAGTCGAGAAAGTAAGTCTCAGGGAATGGCAGAAATTAGTGTCACCCTTAAAGACCTAAGGGATGTGGGGTGGTGATTTCCTTCATATCTCTGTGTAACGCACCAGACTGGCCTCTACAATAGTCTGACACATCCTCGAGGATGACTTTGGACTACTGTAAACCCAACTAAGTTTTAGCCTTGACTGCAGCTACGGTGCCAGATATGTTCGGGAATACTGCTCCAAACCATGTAATGAGTGAACTGGATGGTGTCGGCTCTGAGCATGGCCTAGAGGAAGAAAGAATTCTGCAGCAGGTCCAGGCTGTGTTATAAAAAGTTTGTCACTAGAAACAGTATAGTATCAGAGGAATCTGTAGGGGGAAAAGGTATCATGTGGAATTTGTGGCAAACCCCAACAGGGGAATCAGAATGTAGGCGAAGACCCTGGAGATATCTATAGCAGTGCATTTACACCAATTGAAACATACATCTTAACTCGCTATTGGGCTCTGATGTAGACAGGGTACCTGGTATATATCATCAAATGACCATGTAGCCGGAACTGTCCATGAGCTTGCTTTTGTTAAATCCACTGAGTCAGGAGGTCCAGTGGGTCCAGAAACAATCTATTGTAAAATGGAAATGTGATACAGTTGAATGAGTTGCAGCAATGGGCATTTGACCATAGAATTCACTGGTCCTTTTGCATACCATACTATCTGGAGGCTGCCAATCTGATAGGGAAACAGAAACTACTTGAAAATGCAGCTGAAGACCCAACTTGGAGAGAATGCTCTGTGTGAATAGTGTGTCATCCCCCAGAATTTAGTGTATACTCTAAATCAATGACAATATATAGCACTTTGTCCCAGTAGACGAATACAGGGACCTGAGAACCAAAGCACAGAGTAGCCCTGTTACCATTACCCAGTGGCCCACCTGGGGAATTTGTTCTTCCTGTTCCTACACTTTTAGTTTCTACAAATCTAGAGGTTCTAGCTCCCAGGGGAGAACACCTCCACCATGGGGCACAGAAAAAGACTTAATAAGTTTTAATTGTGCTGCTGCTTAGACATTCAGGATTTTTGAGCCAAGAGACCAGCAGGCAAGGGAGGGAGAAATCAGCATTCTGGAAAAAGTAAATCATCTGATCATTTGAAGGAGAAAGAGGTCTTGTTACACAGAGGTAGCAGAGAAAATATCTTTGACACTTAAGTGACCCATTAAAACAGTTCTTTATACTCCCCTTTCCAGCTTTGATGGTAAATGGACAAGGACAATGGCCATGACCTAAAAGGCCAAGGTGACCAGGGGCTTAGACACCTCTCATGAGGTGGCCGGGCCACCAGGAATGAGGAATGATGTTCTGGGCCATCCCCTCAGGTAAGTTTCCTACACCAACAGAGGAGCTAGCCAGGGGAAAGAGGAATTTGGGATGGGTATGGAGGAGGGTGATGATGAGGATAAATGGAGACCTTGAGACCACTTGTGGCAATGGGGCCTAATGATCCACCTCTTGAAAGTTTCCCCAGGAAAAGATACCACCAGAATCCAGGAGGAGCTATTCCTGAATGCATTGAACTTGTGATATGAGGCAAGTGGCTTCCAGGAGTGCAAGGAATGGATGATAGTCGGTGCTCTGGTAAATCACTCAGATCTGGCTGCATTATTCCAGGAACTCACCTTGGCTGAAAGCAGCTGCCTTACTCAAGGTTATTTACTGCTCCCAGGGGTATCCGACACTGAATGACTGAAGAGTGTTCAATGACCAGACCCTCTTGCCTTGATTTTGGATAGGTTGAAGCTGCCGTTACAACTGCATCTTAATTCATATTCTTCTGCTGCTCAGTCCTCCTTTCTGTGGTTCTTCACTCACATTGCTTTCAAGGATATTAATAGTAATATTAAGCCCATGGACTTAAATCTCAGAGTCCCAAATCTGTTTCTAGAAAGACACTGCTGTCCCCCATGATAGCAGAGATTTTGGAACACAGATGCACAATCAGATAAAGACATAGGCCAAAGTACAATCTGAGACTCTATACTATGGACCCCAGTAAGCAACCTAGACACAGCCTAGTGAGAGAGACCAGCCTTTGGAATAAATGATTAAGACTAGACCTAAGGGATCACACTTATATTTCAGGCTCCATGCCTAAACCCAGCTGTAGACGCCTCTTTCCAACATTCCCTTATGACAGAATGTCATGATAGGATTAGGAAATGAGGTTAAGTAATACCCACTCAGGAGTTTCCAAAGTCAACATAGAACATAAACTGAGAATCTGGAACAACCTCCAGAGAGTTGCTCCATGAGGGTGAATACATACAGGCCACTCAGGGCTTGGGCCCAGATCTTAGGGCAGAGTCTGCTTGACCCTATACTACTTTTAAGATTTCTTTTGAGACAAGAAATAAAGTAGTGGAGTTGTAGCATGTGCTTCTCAGATCAAGATGGACATCTTCAAACGCCTGTACCTACTGGTTGCTGAAAAGGGCCGAGACTTTTTGGGTTAGAAGGAGTATATATTAAGCATGGCAAAGAAATGAACTCAGGAACATAGACTGAAACAATCTTCCCATATCCTATATTTTTAAAATTATTTACTTATTAATATTTTATTTTAAAGATGTGGAATACAAGTCAGGATTAGGTCCATATGTGCTTTACGTACAGGTGAAGTTTGGGCTCCCATTGGAACTCACTTCACCTGGAATGTGGTCATGCACCCTTATTGATTTTGTGTCTCCCCCTTCACCCCCCCCCCCCCCCCCCCCG
>NW_007245729.1:481103-536769 GCF_000164805.1 Carlito syrichta
ATGGTACTCAGTTCTTTGTTTCTGTGATAGATCACTGAGTATGATCGACTCTAAATCCATCCCAGTTGCTGCAAAGTCCATAATTTTGTCTTTCTTTATGGCTGCTTAATATGACATCGTGTATATGTACCGCATTTTTTTTTTTACTAAATCCACTTTGAATGGGAAACCCATTTGGTTCCATGTTTTTGCTACTTTGAATTGTGCTGCAATAAACATGCATGTGCAGGTATCGTTTTTTGTAGAATGCTTTGAGTTCCTCTGGGTGTAGTCCCAGAAGGGGGATTGCTGGGTCGTATAAAGAGCAAGCATCTTGATTGAGTATCTGTATCCTTCAGAGTCTGGTCAGAAAAATAGAAGCCATAGTATAATGCACAGAAAAGATTTAACACAAGGAGCTGGTAACAGACGTACTGGGGGTTTGAAAGGGCAAAAAAAAAAAAGCATGCTGAGGTCACAGTACCATGTTATAGTTGAGCAAAGTCAAAGGAAGAGTTGAGATCACTGAAATTCAGGCATTTGAGATGGGGCTCTGACTTAGAAAGTGAAATCCAGCACTCCAAGCCAATGCCATAATAGGATGAGACTTTGAGCATCTTTTGAGAAGACACTAAATGATTTATGGCCAGAGAATAGGTTGAGACATATTAAAGAATCTTGATACTCTCCCCATGGAAAAGTGGGGTCTGCCTTTGAATTGAGACTACCCTGTGAGTACTTTGTTACTTTTTTTCCTTTTAATTTTATTATTTTAAATATGTGGGGTACAATTCAGGGTTGGTTATACAAATGTTCAGTATGCAGGTGCCATTGTTGATGAGGTGTGTTCCCCTCCCACTACCCTGGCAGATTCCTACTACTGCCAATCCCACATTCCCCCCAGCCCCAGCAGTTTCCTGCTACTGTCAATCTTTTTCTTATAGTATTATGATAACTGTTCAAGGTCCACTTATGAGTGAGAACATATTCTCAGTTTGTTGTTTCTGTGATAGATCGCTTAGTATTATAGACTCTAAGTCTATCCAGGTTGCTGTGAAGCTTATGATTTTGTCCTTATTTATGACTGTGTAATATTCCGTCATGTATTTGTACCACATTTTTTTATCCAGCCTGTGGCTACTTTGACACATAGAATGTGGCAAAAGCAACAACCATTCAGGACCTTGTCTCTAAGAGGACCAGCAGTTTCTGCCTCTATTGCTTGGGGCCCTGACCTGCCTTTTAAGAATTTCAGCCGCCCTATGGGAAACATCCTGAGACTATGGGAGACTGAAAGGATCCAGCTGATTCAGCATTCCAGGCCCCCCCCCATCGAGATTCTGGGTATGTGAAAAGGCCTGATGGGCCCTTCAGACCAGACACCAGCTAAATATCACAGAGTGACCCATTGATCAGGACCAGGAAAATCTCCCAGCCCAGCTTTGCCCCAAAGACCCACAAAATCAAGATATATAAAATAAAATGATTATTGTATTAAGCCACACATTTTAAGAATAGCTTTTGCAGCAATAACAGAAACCCCAAATAATTTGTATTTGGTCTATTTTGGCTGTTTTCTACTTCATGGCTCTCCCAGACACACAGGGGAAGAAGTCATGCCTCCTCTTGACTTCTTTAAACCTCTCCTAAATAGAGAAAGATTTTGTACCTTGATGGTAAGTAAACTTTACAGCAAATGCTCAGACAGCATTAGGAAGACCCCAGGTGGGTTCTCTATGATCCTGACTATAATGGGTTTTATCCCAAAGGCTAAAGCATTTAACTGGCCTGTGTGATTGAAGGCACATTATGGTAAGATACCATTTTTCTTTTAAAAGACAAAAAAGTATATTGTAAACAAATAATAGTTCTACTCCAAAGAATTTCCTTTTAACTTGGTCATGGTAAAAGGCACTGTTGCTGTGGAATCATGGTGGTTTGGTGTGGCATAGAATAATTATATTTAGAAAGCATTTACTTTGGACAAGCATGCCCAATTTATGTAGTTACACACCATATGCTTTTCATTTTTTTGATAATCAATTCTGAGATTTCTATTTTCCCTATTTTTCCTTGGCAATCTTTCCTGATTGACAGCATTTAAAAATTGCAGTAGCTATCTTTGGTGGCTTATGCTGCTTTTTGGCTCTTTTTTAAAATATTGGCCTCCTGGTCTTTATTAAAACCTTTCACTTTAGATATTATGATCAAGTTCTGCATAGTGGTTTTTCCTTTGGGTTTTCATCATTATATTTTCAGGTTTCATCTATTATTAAAAGCATTAAATACAGATTTGTGAATGGGTTCCTGGGCCTCTCCCATAGACAGCAGATAATCTGCATCTGTAGTAAGTTTTGCTGGTAATTGAGATGCAGGTGGTCCAGAGCCAGTTTGGGAAAAAGGAACAGCCTTGTTCCCATTCCCACATTTCTGCTGGGAGTTTGACACAAGCGTTCTGGACTTTGGAAGGTAGTGCTGGGAGAGACGACAGGTTTAACCGAGAGCCCTCTCAACAGCCACAGAGAATTGACCTCTTGTTTCCTTTAGGCTCACATAGTCAAATTAGGAAATTGCATTTAGTCGTTCCAGACAGCAGGATACTATTTATAACATTAGTGCTGTTAACAAGAGTCTGGAAACACCTTTAATGTAGTAGTTCTCAGCACAAGCCACACAGTGGAATCACCTGAGACAAGGGCAGGGCGTTAAAGATCTTCATACCCAGGCCTCGGATGAGAGCAACTGAATCAGAATCCTTGAGGGCAGGATATCTGTACTTTGAAAGCTCTCCTGGAGATTCTCATGAGCTGTCAAGATTGAAACCAAGTGTATGTCAATCTTAAAGCACTATAATACATGCCTTACATTTTTTAAATTAATAGCAAAAACAGCATGGGATGCAACAGTCTATGGTATGAACTGGCTGTTAGACTATTAATCTTCTAATATGAACCATGACCAAGAGGGCAACCTTTTGCTTGGAGGGTGATAATGCGGATAGCCCTGTGGTTCTAGGAATTATCACAAATTTGAAGAGTTGGAAGAGACCCTTAGGTTTGCATACTCTAACTGGCTGGTTTTACAAATAAGAATAACAAATGAGGTTACAGCAAGTTGGTGGTAGAGGCGGGATGAGGGCCTGGGTCTTTCCACTCCCAGGCCAGTAACCTTTCCATAGGCTTCATTCATGGAAGCTCAGCCCTCACTTCCAGAGTTCCCGTAGCTGTGCGTGCCTGGATTCAGGGCTCACATAGCTGTGTGTGCCTGGACCCAGAATGACTGGCTTCAAGTCTCCCACTCCTTCTCAGAGAAGAACTTCAATACAGAGAGACTGTGGGTCAATATTTCATTCACATCTCTTATTTATTCTCTAAAGTATTTGTACCTTGTTTCTAGTTTTTATCCATTCCAAACAGCGTATCAGGGACTGAAGAATATCTCATTTGGTCCTTGTAATTTTCTATCACAGCTCAGAAAATGATTTCTCTTTTTTGTTGTTGTTTTTTGTTTGTTTTGCTTTTGAGTCGGAGTCTCACTTTCCTGACCAGGCTGGAGTGCAGTGGCTTGGATCACAGTTCACCACATCCTCAGCTTCCTGGCCTAGGATAATCTTTCTGCCTCAACCTTCTGAGTAGCTGGGACTATAGGTGTGCACCATCACACCTGACTAATTTTCTTTTCTTTTTTTGTATAGACCGGGTCTTTCTGTGTTACCTAGACTATTCTTGAACTCCTGGGCTCAAGAAATTTTCCTGTCTCAGCCTCCCAAAATGCTGGGATTACAGGCATGAGCCGACTGATTTCTCTTTTTTGTGTGTGATCACTTATGAACATACATCTCTCACTCTTTTGACCCTCATAATTTACCTTGCCATATTATTATCTATTTGTCCATATGTACATAGATTTTCCTTTAATCAATTGTTAGTACCTTAAAATCTCACACAAATTAATATTCAGTACAGGCTCTCCAGATCTGTAGGGTTATCTTTTAATAATCCATCTATATTTAATATCCCTTTTATATTTATCTCTCCCTATTTTGTTACTATGCTAAAGAAATGAAAACTTTTACATTTATACAACAAAGAAAATTTGAGCACTAAATCTGAATTGAAATCTAAATCTACATTTTGAGCTTTAAAATTGAGCCTTTCGCTGGCTTTCTGAACCATCTAGAACATTTCAGCTTCCTTTTAAAAGTGGAGGTGCCGGGGGCCTCTAGTATCAAGCTGTTGTCAGCAGTGAGATATCTCTGTCACCCCAATTGTTCGTTTCCTACCAAAAGTCTTTCCACCTGACATTTTTCTTCCCTGAGAAATATGACCTTCATATCACTATAGTGTCAATTATAGGGAAGCATTGTCTCAGCAACTTGTCTCTACTGTGCTTGGTGCACTAAGCTGGAGGTCAGGGAGAAAGTGATGCTATTTTCCAAGAGAAAATCCGGCATGTGTTACAAGAGACTGGAATGCTAGGGCTTGTGGCTGCCATGGTTTATATGCCTTTCCCAGCACCCAGTCCCTGGAGAGGACTGATGCCTCATTAAATAACTGGTAGCCTAACCTCTGAGACCCATTTACCAGTTTAAAAAGCAAATTCAGTCTCTCAAAATACCTCTTTCTGAAATTTGTCTTTCTTGTCAAAATTTAGCTTGGAAAGGAATACTTGCTTAATGTTAGTATTTTCAATGTTTGTACTTGCCTTTATTAGAATTCTGTTTATATCTTCACTTAAATAACTCCAAATTGTCTGACTGAAAGCCAATTCTTTTGAAAAAAATATTAAAAATCATATATCAATATCATTGTATATGAAGGGGGACCCCTAAAAAACTGGAATTACCTTTTGGAGGACAAGCCCCTTGTAGTACAGGCTTTCTCCACTAGGTCAGTGTTCTAGGAACCCGTCGGCATCAGTGTACCAGCTGGCATTGTTGTAAGAGGCTGCTTTTGGCTTCAGTTAATTTTTTTTGGAGATTCCTTCAATGTGTTTGCGCATTTCATGATAGGTGATTTACACTAACCACCCGCCCACTCCATGCTGCGAGTTCAGCAGTTTTTGACCAAAACAGTCATGACGCCCATGCCCCACCCTCCCTATTTACCTGATCTCGCCCAAAGCGACTTTGTTTTTATTTCTCTGATTGAAAAAAGTCCTCAAGGGGAAATTTTTTCTGACGTGGAAGAGATGAAACAAAAAATGGCAGAAGCACTAAAAGGCATCAAAATTGAAGAGTTCAAAAACTGTTTTGAGCAGTGATAAAAGCATCTTGGTAGGTGTATTGCATCAAACGGAGAGTGCTTTGAAGGTGACTGAAGTTTAAACACGTAAGAATAAATACACAATTTTTAAAATTTTTAAAATTTTTTTTTAGTTGGCGTCTCACTCTGTCACCCAGACTGGAGTGCAGTGGCCACTCCTGACCTCTGCAGCCTTGACCTGCTGGGCTCCGGCGCAGGTCTCAGCCTTCCAAGTAGCTGGAATTACAGGCACGCGCTACCACGCCCGGCTGATTTTTGATTTATTGTAGAAATGAGGTCTCACCAAGTTGCCCAGGCGGGTCTCGAACCCGCGGGCTCAGGCAATCCACTCACCTCAGCCTCCCAAAGGTGTGGGATTACAGACTGAGCCACCGAGCCCGGCCAAATACACAATTAAAAAAAAAAAAATTCCAGTTGGAGGGGTCCTCCCTTGTATTTTACACATATTATTTTGTGTATATATACTAATCCTTGAAAAACAAAAATGAGCTACCATTGTTAACTCACTGTAGGCAGTGGTGTTCTGCTCAAGTTCTGTTAAAGCATTAACAACTGGCTTTCGAAATAAAAGCCCCAATGGGTAGCATCTACCAATTTCTACAGTGTGAACACTTCTGAAGTGTCTGATTTCAACCTACCAACATGACACCACTGAACTCAGAGTGGAGAAATGACACACAAAATCAGTTTTTGTGAGCCAGTGAAGGTCCAATGCATTTCTGTCTCTGTAAGAAAATATCAGAATGTTTTTCTCTATGGTTTTCCATTAGAGAGACTTCTCATCAGCAGCAAACATTTTATAGACAGCTGAAGATTATAGAAAGAAAACAGGTTTTAGAGTCAGATGGCCTTGCCCTGGCTTCACACTTAATTGTCACAACGTGAGCTAGTTTCTTACCTTCTTAAAGCCTGTCTGTCTTTTTCTATATAAGATGGCATTGTGAAGTAGGTCCCCTTTTAAGGGAATTGTAAACAGTGGGTCAAGAATGATAAGGAGTTCAGGAATGGACTGTCAGAAGGGGAATTCAAATCTGGCTGAAATAAAAATTATTATTTTAAACAAATTGGTTTTTTAAAATTTTTCAATGGGTTTTTCAAACCCATTCTTTATATGGAATTTATTATGTTCTTTATATGGAATTTAATATGTTCTTTATATGGAATTTATTATCCTATTCTGTGGGTTTAGTTATTCTGCTATAGATGGACATTTGGACAGGGAGACTGATCTGATTATTTTTCAGACAACAAGCACAGGAAATGCCTGGTGACAGAGTGGTGCCCTTGGTAAAATCAGTCATCACAAGGTTTAGTTCTTTTGGAGTGTGCAACATGTTACACATTGATCTTCTACTTTTGACCCACATGAATAGTCTTCCTTCATCCTTCCTTACCTAATCACATATTTTGTAGGAAAAAAACCTATTTTCAGAATTTATGTTTAAAAAAATGAAGTATTTATATGGAGCATGACATGGGTCTGGATATGATTTGGTGCTCAAGAAAAGGAGCAAATATTCTGAAAATCTCAGTATCTCAGGGTTTAAAAACATCATCATGTTTGCTCTTTCAGGCAGAACTTTCCCTGTTGCAAGGGACAGAAACTCAATCCAAAATAGCTTAAATCAAAAATGGACTCTGTTGGCTCACATCACTGTGAAGTCCATTTGGTAACTTGAGGATCAAGCTGTGGCTTGATCAATATGTTCATAAGATTCCATCGATTCTTTCCCTCTCTTTCTCCCCTCCCTCTCTCTCTTTATTTCTCGTCTCAATTAACCCCTGCATGTCTTTGTCTTAGCCAGGTCAGGCTCTCTGACTGTGTAAAAAGATGGTCACAGCACCTCTTCGTGCTAAGAGGTGATTATCTCAGAAAAAGAGAGACTTCCTTTCCCCTCACTGCCTCCCCCAGCATCTGAATCAATCCCAGAATTAGCCCACTTGGATCAGATGCCCACTCTCGGAGAAATCACCGTGTCTATGGAGACAGAGTATTCTACTGGCCAGTCTCAGTCATGTGTCCACATGGACCTAGTGAGAACGAAGGTAGGAACCTGCCATGGTTTGACTATGTTGCCTCCAAAATTCAGGTCTTGGCAATGTAATAGAGGTAGAGGTTTAGGTCATGAGGGCTCCTCCCTGGTGAATGAGATTAAGGCCCTTATGAATGAGGCTTCACCCTCTTCCGTCACGTGAAGACATAGCGTTCCTCCCCTCCAGAGACACAGTCTTCACCAGACACTGAACCTGCCAGTGCCTTGATCTTGGACCACCCAATCTCCAGAATGTGAGGAATAAATTTCTGTTCTTTTAAAATTACCCAGTCTGTGATATTCTGTTATAGCAGCACAAATGAACTAAGACATAAAGGTACCAGAGATGTGGGGTGTTGCTGTAACAAATACCTAAAAAGGTGGAAGCAGATTTGGAATTGGGCAATGGGTATAGGCTGCAACAGTTTTGAAGTAAGTGCTGGAAAGAAGCCTGTATTGTCATGAAGGGAACATTAAGTGTGATTCTGGGAAGGGCTCAGAAGAAGAGAGGAGCTCTTGAGAGTCTCAGTCTTCTGAGAAATTATTTAAGTGGTTGCAAAAAAATGTTGTAGAGATACGGACAGTGAAGATTATTCTGATGAAGTTTCGGGTGAAAATGAGAAACAAGGTGCTGGAAATTGGAGGAAAATCCATCCTTGTTACAAAGTGGCAAAGAACTTTGCTGAATTATACCCATGTCCTAGGACATCATGAAAGGCAGAACTTAGGAACAATGAGCTACAACATCTGGCAGAAGAAATCTCTAAGCAGAAAAGTATTGAGGATGTTCTTACGGTACAAAATCTTAAAGGGGAAGCAGAATGTAAAGATTTACAAAATTCTCAGCCTGGCCATGTAAATCATAAAGAAGGATGTTTAGGAGAGAAAACCAAGGATGTAGTCAAGAGACCATTTACTAAGGAGATTAGTATGAATAGAAGGAAGCCAGGTGCTATTTTGCTTTATTTTAAATTTTTTATTTCAAATGCGTGGGGTACGATTCAGGGTTAGGTATACAAATGATCATTATGCAGGTGCCCTTGTTGATGAGGTGTGCCCCACCCCCCAGCAGTTTCCCACTGCTTCCAGTCCTGCGCCTGCCCTTCCCTGGCAGTTTCCCACTGCCAATCCCTTCTTATAGTATTACGATAGTTGTTCAACGTCTGCTTATGAGTGAGAACATGTGATACTCATTTCTTTGTTTCTGTGATAGGTCACTCAGTATTATAGACTCCAGGTTCATCCAAGTTGCTGAAAGTTCATAATTTTTGTCCTTCTTTATGGCTGTGTAATATTCCATTGTATATATGTACCACATTTTTTTTATCCAGTCCTCTTTTGATGGGCAGCACGGTTAGTTCCATGTTCTTGCTATTGTGAACAAGGCTGTGATAAACATATGTGTGCATGTATCTTTTTCCTAGAGTAACCTGAGTTATCACAGAAACAAAGAGCCAAATACCACATGTTCTCACTCATAATTGGGACCCGAACATTAACCACAATAATACAAGGGAGGGATTGGCAGTAGCCAGACACTGTCAGGCGAGGGAGTGGGTACATGGCAACATAAAGGGAACCTGGTTCTAAACCAGGGGAAGTGAGGATCAGTTGGAGGCCCAAATTTTACCTGCACATAGATTACTTGTGTGCCTCATCCTGACTTGTACCCTGCATCTCTATAATACAATAAAGTTTGGTTTTTTAAAAGGATGTTTTAAACAGCCTTGGGGCTTAGGCAGAGACTTGCCAACAGAGCAAAGCCACTGCAGACAATTCCCTATTGGGGCAATGCTTAGTGGAACCATGAGGGTAAGGTCACTCCCAAGACCCATAACCGTATGTAGAGCTACCAGCGTGCAGCACCAGTTTGAGATTTCTACGGGCGCCTAACTCCACCCCTGAGAGCCACTGTGTGAGCTATTCCCAGCAAAGCTGTGGGGGCGAGGGTTAGGGCTGCCCAGGGTCTTAGAGGTCCAATCCCCACTCCAGTGTGTCAGAAAGGTGACACGTAGAGTCAAACAGGGTTATTCTGAAAACTTAAGATGTAATATTGTTTGCCCTGTTGGTTTTGAACTTACTTGGGACCTGTTACTCCTTTCTTTTTTTTTTTTTTAATCTTTTAAATTTTTATTATTATTATTTTATAAAGATGTGGGGTACAATTCAGGGTTAGGTATACAAACATTGATTATGCTTGTTGCTCCCTTTTGGAATGGAAATGTCTATCCTATACCTGTTCCACCATTGTATTTTGGAAGCACAGAACTTGTTTGATTTCACAGTCTCACAGCTGGAGGGGCATTTGCCTCGGGAATCTTGCCTTGAGTCTCACCTATATCTGATTTAGATTAAACTTTGGACTTAGATTTTGAAGTCGATGCTAGAAAAAGTTAAGACTTTTTAGGGCTCTGGGGATAGAATGAATATATTTTGTATGTGAGAAGCATATAAATTTGGGGGTCTAGGGACAGAATCTTATGGTTTTAAACGTGTCTCACCCAAAATTCAGCTGTTGCCAATGTGATAGCATTAAGAGGCAGGGTCTTTAAAAGGTGAATAAGTCCTAAAGTTCTGCCCTCAAATGGAATTAATGCCTTATAAAAGAGGCTTCATCTCTCACTTGCTCTCTTCTACCATATGAGGACACAGCAATCCTCCCCTCTTGAGGACACAACCCCCACCAGACAACTGAACCCGCTGGGACTTTGATTTGGGGTTTCCCAGCCTCCAGAAATGTTAGAAATACATTTCTGTTCTTTATCAACTGCCCAGTCTATGGTATTCTTTTATAGCAACACAGATGGACAAAGTGCCCTTTACAGACAGCTTTCTAGAATCCCAGGGAATAGGGAAGAGGTAGCTCTCTCATGAAAAAAAGAGCAAGGAAAACAAAAAAAGTAAGACATGCATGCCAAAGTCACCTAGTTCAAGTACTCTGCAACATCGCAGGTGATCATCTAGCCTATACTGAAACACAACCGGAGTTAGGGAACTCTGGGTGCTATTAATAATATCATAGCAACCATGTGTTGAACCCTTAGAAGCTGACAGTCATCGGTGGACGCAGTCTTCCATTATGTATTCCACTTGTCACCTCAAGCTACCCTGTCCTAAGCCAGCAGCTCCACCGCCATCTGCTTTAGCAAATTAGCTTTGGCAAAGCCTGTTTCTTACCTGGCTCACTTCCAAAAGGGGTATGTGCAAGGCACCTGACTGCCAGCACCTGTCTCCAACATTCTCATCCTACCAGCAAAGGACTCTGGGGTTTTGGGTTTGGATTTCTGCATTAGATAGACAGGACAAAGGTGATGGGCACCAGGAACAACACATGTCCACTTGTCCTTTTAATGTCTGTATACAGTCTCCTTGGGTGCTTGAACTTTCAAATTTAAAAAGCCCTTCTTAATGCAAATGAATACATGAAAATTCACCCTATTCCCAAAAGGAAATAACCCAAGTCTCTCCTTTTGCATTCAGTTCTGAATTCAGGAACTCTGGGTAAAGTTTATTTACTTAATTTATTTTTGAGTTGGGGTTCACACTCTGTCACCCTGGTTGGAGTGCAGTGGCACCCTCATGGGTGATTGCGGCCTCAATCTCCTGGACTCAAGTGATCCTTCTGTCTCAGCCTCCCAAGTAGCTGGGACTACAGGCACATGCCACCATGCCTGGCTAATTTTTTTTTTGTAGAGATGAGGTCTTGCTATGTTGTTGACTAGGCTGGTCCCAGACTCCTGGGCTCAAGCAATCAATCCTCCGGCCTCAGCTTCTCAAAGTGCTTGGATTATAGGCGTAAGCCACCATGCCGAACTAGGCCAAGTTCATTTTTTTAACAGGTTTTCTTATAGTCCAGTATTGGTATTCTGAAGCCTCTGAACTAAATCTGTAAAATTCACCCCACAGCACATCCTATATATATGAGAAGAAAGAAAAAGATTTAAAAATAAATTAGTTAAAAAGGATTATCATTACAACAAGAAGAAAATGTGGGTACGTACCATTGTCCTCATCTCAGCGATTGGTTGGTAACAGTTTTTATCATTTCATTTCTTCACCAACTCTTTCAAGTTCCCTTGATCCATGGTTAGTACCTCAACTTGTCTGAGTTGGTTGGTCATTGGATGGCTGTAAACTATTCCTGAGGCATTTGGGTCCTTGATGGTCCTTTCTGTGTGAGGGGTTGTGTTTTTTTCCCATTAATTGAAGTGTTTATGTCTGTTACCTACCCAGAAAAACACATAATCTAAGTTTCCTATATACACATAACTATAAAAGGAAACAGAATTGTAATTACTGTGTACCCAGCCTATGTCAGTCAGAGTCAGAGAATCTGATTGAGAAAAAATGTCCAAGTCAGAGAAGGAAGATATTCTACCAGTGGATACCTGGGCCTGTTTTGGTTATTCTGGTCTCTGGAGAAATTCTACAGTCTTTTCCATGTCTTGTGTAAATTATCAACAGGTAACTATTTATATATTTTACCAAGGTATTTCTTTATCTATTTTGAGATGAAGAAATCAAAATTTTCTTCATACGTTGTCTTTTTGAAGGAAATTAGTAAATAATCATGAAATCCCCCCCCCCCAAAAAAACGAAACTCTTTTGGTCATTTTTCTACCTTTTTATATGGCTAAACTAAATTTTCCAAAACGCTTCTAAGGGAGAAATTACTGTCTGGGAATTTCTTGAAGACTGGGTGCACTCAAACTTTATCTGTGTCCACAATCTCAGCCAGGAACAATGTGACCACAGAAGTACACTTCCTTTTATCAGTAAGTTGAGAAGAGCATCAGTTATTTATCATCAACTATATATCAACAAAAACATACCCAAAATATAAAATGTTTATGTGCTGGGAAAGATCTGGGAGTGAAAAGGAGGGAATGGGAATATATGTCACACTTCAACCAGATCTATTTCTTAGTCATTAAAAACCCTTTTCTATTTTATGTATTTATGTATTTATTTATTTTGAGTTGGTGTCTCACTCCGTCTCTCCTTGGAGGTTTTCCCAGATTTACTCTAGCTTAATGAGTCCTTGTTTATCTGCTCCAATCAGGGTGGACTACAGATAATCTCCCTGATAGGAACACTGTACTTATATTGTATCAATTTCATGTTTGTTTTCCCTTTTTGGGATTTTCAGGTTATTTTCAATAAAAAGGTTTTTTTTAAGGTTTTTTTTTTTCACATGAATGACTGTTAAGGCTAATACCCCCATTTTGCATTTATATGGTTATATTGAGGTATATGTATTCATATATCCTCTATATTTAGAGGACTCTTACATTTGAGTTTATATAATTTGAACTAGACCCTTTAAAGGCCTAGTCCATATGGACTTTTCCACATACTTTATGAATTCCATAACTTTCATCTTCAGTATTTAGCTGTGAATTAGACCATAGTTCAGGAAGTTCAATTATTTTAGCTACCTATACTGTTTGGGCTACATTCCACAGTCAAGCAGTTGCAAATATGCACACATAACTAACAATATGCTGAAATCTGGCATGGTGGAAGATTTACAAAGCTATATTAGTCTTCTGCCTTTTGTGCCCCCAAAAAACAATGAGCACTAGTATCCTGACTTACAAATTGTATTTGATTGTTTATTTAAATTTGCATTTGAGCTCTCAAGAAGGAAGACATGTATGTATACTTTAGCAACTCATTTGATATCAGGATATTATTCGACCTACTAAAAAATGATCAATTGCGTGGAATTAGTACTTTGATTCATTTTCTCCCCATTCATACATGGACAGATAGTTTGCTCATGAAGGAGCTGAGATTTAAGAGTTAGAGTTGAAGTGAATGCTAGACATGTTTGTATTCCTGGATATTTGTTTTTTGAGGCAAACGATTGATGCTTAGTAAGGGACTTGAAATTAATGGCTTGTTGACACACTCCAGGGACCTATGATTACAGAGCTCATTGACTTTCAGGAAGGAGGATGCTGCCTCCGCAATTCTGGTTCATCTAGCTCTTAGAGTGGGAGTGCCCCAGCCTGGGAAGTGTGAACGCAGATGACTTCTACCTTCAAGGATTCTGCCATCCAGATGGTGGAGGACCCAGAAGGCAGCATCCTTTTTGCAGAAAGCTGTGAAATGAATTCAATACATGCATTTTCTCAAATGATCTAGGAATCATTTTCTTGACAAAAATGACCATCATTTCACTTTTCAAAAGGAAACCATTAAAATAAGTATGATGGGCTCTTTTATACTTTTTCTATTAATATTGATTTGCCAACATCTCTTATAAACACAGATGCAAAAATTTTAAAGCAAATGTTGGCAAACTGAATTCAATAAGATAAGAAATCATAACTAAGAGATGTTTATCTTAGTAATATAAGGTTGTATTTAGAAATAACAATAACTGTTTATTGAGTTGTAAGGTTTATATACGATAACCCACTGAAAGCACTTGAGCTCAATGTATCGTCAATAAATATCTGCTATGACAACTAATGATGGCCCTTTTTTCCCCCTTTTTTCTTTGGAAACACTAAGAGAGATCATTTTCTGAGAGTGAGGAGGCCAGTACTTGAGATAAATGATGAGAGAGAACCATGATGTACCAGAAAGGATGGGTGGACAGAGCCAAGGTCTTGCCTCACGTGGGAATCAATGGTTGCACAATAATCTCTGGGAACTCATAGCTATTCAAATGTGAAAGCAGAGAAGGGAGATTTTAGAGCCAGGGTTAGTGCTTGACCAGTGCATGCAGTGAAGAGTAGCGATGAAGATGCTCTTGAGAAAGTAAATAAGATAGGCGATGCCCTTGAGAGCCCAAGCTGCTAAAATAAAGAAAAGAGGGCATGTGAGAGCCCATGGGCTAGAACTATATGGAAGGACCAAGGGACTGCAATCTCTAACGAGTCAGAGCAGTTGTGGAAGGAATAATAAGACAAGCAGTGGAATGACAGGGCCTGCAGCCATAGAGACAGTATGTAGCAGAGAGTTTAGTCCTTGTAACCTGCGCCCTCCTTTAGTAAGGCTTTTGATCCCTGCACACTGTCCCTCATATAAAACCTATGTTCCCCAGACTTCTTTCAACTTAGGCTAAGTTCTGGCAACTGAGGTGTAAGCAGAAGCATTGTATGGAATTTTTGGAAAGTCTCCTGGATAGGGAGGTGGTGAACGCTTTCTCTTCCTTACCCTTTTTCTCCTTCACCTTTTTCCTCCCTCCTTCTACCTGGAATGCAGATGTAATCACTGGAGAATCAGAGGCCATCTTGGCCCCTGAGGTATCTCACTAAGGTTTGCAAATAGTTACACAGAAAGCCTTACCTGGTCTTCTACTTCCGAACTTTTTTGCTTTGTTTTGGATTTTAGATGAAGAAAATATAAAGTCCTATGTGGTTTCAGGTACTGTTACTTTGGAGTTTATTATTACGACCAGCAGAACTTAAACTTAACATACAGAGTTAGATATCAAGTGCTAGGTCAGACCAGATGAGGAGTCTGCAATCCGGTGCTGTGCATAAGATGCAAAGAACTACACCGAAGTTAGATAGGAAAATATGGTTTATTTAGAAAGTAAATTAGAGAAAGAGAGAGAGAGAGAGGACATACACCTCCTTAAGGTAGGGGAGGAGGTCAAAGCTTAGGAAAACACGACAGTCAAAGCTCAAAAGTATTTGGCCAGAGCTTAGTAAAGGAATGGCCAATGACTGCTTGAGGTTGAATGCTTTCAAACCTCCCTTTGATGGAAGCAGGTAGTTAAGGTGATTGGGTGGTGGTCTGTTTCAGGTCATCCCGAAGGGGAGGGTAAGCACAGGTACTGATGTGAGGTGAGGTGATGGATGGCAGGCAGATGGGTGAGTTAGTTGCATGACCGTTGCCATGTTGATGGGGTCTGTGTCACAAAGGTCACGAAGGGTTGATTAGGTTAACTTGTTTCTTATGCAAGTACTTGAAATAGAAAAGGTAATTAGTACCAAACAAGTTGGGGAGGAGTTGTAAAACAATGATCAATAGCTACCTCTGAGAAACCAGTTCTGTCCTTGATTACAGGACAAGCTAGGTAATGTCAAGAGAATATGACAGAACTAGGCAGTGTCAAAATGACTGTTCTTTGGGTATATTGACTCCATCTTGGTCCTTTCATCAAGTTTAAAGATTTCTGAAGTGAATCATTGTCAGGATGTCCAGGCTGAGGCTGTGAGAATTAAAAAAAAAAAAAAAAGTAAGCATGTATCTCCCCATTGCAATGTTTTAAATAAAATTATATTAAAATCTTTGCTCTTTTATCAGGTGTCTTCATCTTGTCATAATATATCATGCCAGTAGCATTGGATTTATTATTCTCCCTCATGACATCTGAAGGTAGCTGTTGAGGACTCAAGATATCTTCTTTACAGGTCAAGGATCCTCCAGTTTGTCAGGCTTTCTTTATGTGACAAAACTTTGTGTTTCCTTCCTCTGAGCATGTTCCACTTCCTCCATTTCACTTTCAAGGGTAAGGTCTGGACCTGAACATGGGCACAGGTGGGGGGGTCTAAGCAGGCAATTGTCTCCTTCACTCTGGATGACATGCATCTATGACTTTATTATCTTTTCCAATGGGGACAGCGTGTTTTTCACTCATATGAAACTTTGTTTTGACTAGATGCATATCTTTTCCACCCAAGTTGCTGTTGAGGCCACATTTCTCCAATATCTACTTAAGGAGTTCTGATAGATTTCAAGTGTAAGTGCACAGCCTTACATAGCCAGCCCTATTACATTTAATCTGTAAGACTGGCTCACTACTTCAGCCCTTGGAGATTTTGGAAAATCAGATTCTGTTTTCCATTGTACTCACCCTCTTGTGAGCCTTGTGCTATTTGCAGTTTGATAATCCTGGTCTCTGTTTCTTCATCTCAATCTCTGACCAAATGTTGACAAGTCAACATTGTACTTGAACAAGAACCTTCCTCCATGCTGCCTTTCACCGATCTGTTCACCAGAGTTCAAGGGAGTACAATTTGCAGCAAATTATTGTTCTTATGATTATATTTGGGATTTCTTAGCCCAAGAAAAGGAAAACTTAAGAAAACCTCCCAAAGTAAATAATTTGGTTACTCAAGGCTATTTGGAGAGAGTGAGTTTTCAGCTCATGTCCCTCTCAAGCTGCCTGCAGTTCATGATTGTCAAAACTATGATGTGTCAGGCTTGAGTGGGTCACTTTTCCTTATGGCGACGAGGTATGTGTTAAGTCAGGATACTGACGCATATGTCCAAATCCTGCAAGAGGACACTGGGATACGTGCCTATGTGAAGTATGTAGCCACATACACTTATCCAATTCTGAGGCATTACTTTGGAACTGCACCCGTGATCACATGAGTATATTCGGGATTTTTGTCTTTTCATTTATAAGCCACATTGATTTGGATTCTGATTCCTAGTTTGTGTTCCTGCCAAGCCAGAGAACCCAATTTAGCCACAGTTTGAAGGGTGTGGAATTTAAATTTCATTAGGTTCAGGGAGGGAAGAGTGTTTGAAATTACACAGATCACCATAAACTTTTAGGAGATCTTTCTCCTCTTTTGGGCTGGAGGGACCGGATATCAATTTTTGTTCCCTAAATGACATATTCTTAAAGAAAAAAATAGTTGCTTTTTTGAAGTCACTTATTTTACTCAAGTAGTTTTGTCTCTTAACATGGTAAAACCGTTAAACTTTCTTAGTTTCCATAGTAGTGCAGGAGGGAACAAATTTATTTTCATGTACTGGGGGCATGAACTCCCAACAATTCCTAGTTGGTTTGTGTAATACCAATGGCAGGGAGGTGATATTACCTTCTTCACTGGCTCTTAGGAGTATTTGAACAAAATAAAGATAAATGGAAATTTCTGGACTGAAACCTAAGAGTCTGACAAGAACCCATATTTGTTTTGTGCCCCTATTAAATGATTGAGGTTTTCAGTCATCCAGAAACTCACCTACAGATTATGTTCCAATTCTGGGGGCCTCAGGACAGATGAGAAGATGGCTCAGGGACAGAGAAAGCAGGCAGAAGATTCTCTAATCTGGAATTTCATGTCAAGACCCGGTCTGGTACCAGCTATGATTCCAGTCCAAGGCTATGACAAAGACCGAACTATTCTTCAAGGCTCTTGCATATTCTATGGTTTCCTCAGTGACCACGTATTGCTGAATTTCATACCATGCACCTCAAACCTGTCAGTCTTTTTTGTATTTTTAATTCTCGTGAGACTCTTGTTATGTATAAGGCTCATTAAAAGATTTACGAACATAATCACGTTCAACAAAAGCTCTCTGAGGTAGATATGATACATTGTTTTCCTTATGTTGCCGATACAGGATTTGCTGACCATAATGGTTAGTGAATCTTCTTAGGGTCCCACAATTAGAAGCAGATGAACCAGGATTTGGATCCAGGTCTGTTTGACCCTAAATCCTAGTTTAGTTTCACTTTACATGGTATTTCCACTTGTTATAAGCAGCAAAATTCTTCCATTTCAGCTTTGCCTGTGGTGTTTAGTGGGTCAGAGCAACCTTGAGAAGCAAACAGATAGCCTCAAATATCTGTCTGGTTCTTATCAGCAATTCTTTCTGACTCATGCCTAGATGCTTGCTTCTGAATTCTCTCACATAATTTAACTACTTCAAGGTCTGTCATTTCTGGGATTTGACCCTGACCTGACCTGGGGACTGGTCTTGCTAATGGAGGGAGGGAAGTTTATACTCCCCTTGGAGGAAAATATCAAATTCTCCCTGGCTTGGCTTCCATTTGTAGTTATGTGCGGCCAGTGACTTAGTCACCAGCATGCTGGTCACAGGTAAGTGGCCCCACTCCCTTCGAAGTGCCCCAACTAAGGGAAATTGAAATTAAGATGTCACTTGGGTCAAATGTTCAAATAGAAGCATGATGTCAGTTCACATAATTTTCATGATGTATCCATATCTTCTTCTGAAGAACAAGGAGTTCTTTCTTACAGAACCATAACAGACAGGCATTACTTATGGCACTTAGACTCCAGGAAGAAAAAAGGCAAAACCAAATAATGAAAAAAGTAATAGCTCCAGGATCTCAGTTGACCCAAAGGGTTCTACCCACCACGAAGGCAAGTTCCCTTTCAGGCTGAAAGTAGCCTTCCTGACTTACAGGAATTCTACTGTTCCTGTCAAATTTGCTTTGACCTAGAGTTATATGTTTTCACAGTCAAAATTCATTTTAAGTACTAACTGAAGTAACTGTGGATTCTCAAAAACCTTCCTGATTGATTACTACCAGGAATTTCTTGGAAAGAGATGTTGTCACTGGTTACGTTCAAGTAATTTTTTTTTTTTTTTTTTGAGTTGGCGTCTTACTCTGTCACCCAGACTGGAGTACAAGGGCACGCTCCCGGCCATCATAGCCTCAACCTGCTAGACTCTGGCGATCCTTCCATCTCAGCCTTCCAAGTAGCCAGAACTACAGGTGCTCGCTACCATACCCAGCTAATTTTTTTATTTTATTTTAGAGATGAGGTCTCCCCAAGTTGCCTGGGTGGGTCTCAAACCCGTGGGCTTAGGCAATCCACTCACCTCAGCCTCCCAAAGTGCTAGGATTATAGACTGAGTCACTGAGCCCGGCCAAGTGATTTTTAAAAACAAAGTCTCATCAATAAGAGTACCTGCACGAGGAACATTTGTATGCCTAACCCCGAATTGTACCCCATGATTTCAAACTAAAAATTAAAAGAGAAAGAGAGAAAAAAAAAGCAGGAAATATCAAAAGAAAGTTCAAGAAGGATTTTGACTTTTGGGTTCTTCAAAGCAGATTCAGCACAATAATCAGACTAGCCCTAATCATAAAATTAGCCTACCATCTCCATGTCCAGATTGAAAATATGAATATATCCAAATTTAGGAAGTCTATTCATTTTTTAGGCCTGCTGTAACAAAGTTTCACAATTGAGTGACTTAAATGACAGAACTTTATTATCTCACAGTTCTGGAGTCTGTGAGTACTAAGTCAAATTGTTGATAAGGTTGGTTTCTTCTGAGGGCTGTGAGGGAAGGGTTTTTTCCAGGTCTTTCTGGCTTACAAGCAGCCTTTTGGATTTTCTTGTGATTGCTATGGGTAAACTCTGAAAGATTTAATCAGGGTTGTCTTTTAAAATCGTGGCTTTAACAACACAATGGAGAATGGATTACCCTAGGAGAGAGTGAGAGTAGAGACAAGAACACTAGCTGCAATCCAGAACATGTTGAACTAATCCTGACTAGAAATTGTGACAGTGTGGCCTAAGGTAATCATGGGAAAGAGGCTGGATTAAAGACAAAGCTTTTGTGCATCAAAGGACATTATCAAGAGAGTGAAAAGGCAACCTACAGAATGAAAGAAAATATTTGCAGGCCAGCCTCGTAGCTCAGCCTGTAATCCCAGCACTTTGAGAAACTAAGGTGAGTGGATTGCCTGAGCCCACGGGTTCAAGACCAGCCTGGGCAAGTTGGCGAGACCTCGTCTCTCTACAGTAAATGAAAAAATTAGCCAGGTATGGTAGCACGTGCCTGTAGTTCTGGCTACTTGGAAGGCTGAGTCGGAAGGATCACCGGAGCCCAGCAAGTCGACGCTGGGGTGGCCATGAGCGTGCCACTGCACTCCAGCCAGAGCGATGGAGCGAGACTCCAACTCAAAAAAAAAAAAAAAATAGAAAACATTTGTAAATGTTGTAACTGATAAAGTTTTATTATCTAGAATACCAATAACTCAACAACAAAAAGACAAACCAATAAAAATATGAGCAAAGAACTTGAATGGACATTTCCCCACAGAAGATATAAAAAAATGGGCAACAAAGAAGCTCAACATTATTAGTCATTAGAAAGATGCAAATCAAAACCACAATGCAATGTAACTTCACACCCACTAGGATGGCTACACTTCTAAAAAACAAACAAAAAATAATAAGTGTTGACAAGGATGTGAAGAAATTGGAACCCTTGTACAATGCTGGTGGGAATGTAAAATGGTGCAGACAGTGTGGAAAAACAGTCAGTTGGTTCATCAAAAATTAAGTATGGAATTATCATATGACACAGCAATTCTATTCCTAAGCGTATACCACAAAGAATTAAAAACAAGGACTCAAATAGATACTTGTGTACCCGTGTTCATAGCAGTACTATTCACAAGAGCCAAAAGGTGGAAACAATCCAAGTTTACATCAACAGATGAATGGAAAAACAAAATATAGTACAACTGGCCTTCCTTATATATGGGTTCCACGATGAATCAGGGTATGACCTTGTTTTATGTTTCTTTTTAAAGAGACTTTCAAATACACTGTTGATTCAGCAGCATTGAGCTCAAAGACAATAGCACTCATGCTTGAATGAAGCTCTTCTATCAAGTATTTTCTTTTACCTTGCAGCATTCTTGTTCTTAGGAACCATAGACTAGGGGTACTCACCCCCGGGCCATGGACTGATACTGGTACGTGGCCTGTTAGGAACCAGGCCACACAGCAGGAGGCAAGCAGCAAGTAAGCAAGTGAAACTTCATCTGTAGTTATAGCCACTTCCCATTGCTTGCATTACCACCTGAGCTCCACATTCTGTCAGATCAGCAGTGGCATTAGAGTCTCACAGAAGCGCAAACTCCTTTGGAACTACACATGCAAAGGATCTAGGTTGTACGCTCCTTTGAGAATCTAATGCCTGATGATCTGAGGTGGAGCTGAGGCAGTGATTCCATTGCTGAGGAGTTGCTGTAAATATCGATTAATATGAGCTGTAAGGTTTGCATAGAGTCCATAATAAATCAATTGGTTGCAGACTCATATCAAAACCCAGTTCATGAGTGGCAAGTGAGTTGAAGTACTTCAATTTTACAGCTGCATCTGGTGGCAGGCTTTAAGTCAGAATCCAAAGCTTATTTTAGTCCACAAGTGGCCTACCCATTATTGTATTTACCACTTGAGTCCATGTCTCTCTTCTTTTTTAATGGTGGGTTGTATATTCATTTTATGATTACATTGTATATATTCATATTACAATGTAATAATAATCTAGAAGTCGAGGGTACAATAAATGTTATGTATTTGAATCATCCCCAAATCACCCCCACCCAGGTCCATGAAAAATTATCTTCCCTGAAACTGGTCGCTGATGCCAAAAAGGTTGGGGACCACTGCCATAGACAGCCTTTCTCACTAAGCTTAGGACCATTTTAAACAGTAAAACCAGCTACAAAAAGCACAAAAAATATGGAAAACATGTTACTAAATAGACCACAAAGATACTTGTTCACAGTAGGAGAACTTAAATAAGAAAGCAAAGCATTGAATTGTTCACCCTCAGCTGAGAATGTGTCAGGTAATTGAAATATTTTCCCACCCTGTAGAGGTCCACGAATGACTGTGGAAGCCCTATATTATTAATTTGGGGATTTAAAAAAAATTTTAGCAAGTAGGCAAATTTTCAAATATGAAATCTGTGAATAATGACAATCAACTCTACACACAATGAAATATTATCCAGCCTATATTCCTATAAAAAGGAAAGATGCGTGCTACAACATGGATGGACCTTAAAAACGTTGTTCAGTGAAATAAGCCAGGCACAAAGGAATAAATAATTTATAATTCCTCTCACACAGAATTTCTATAATAGAAAAATTTACAGAAGTATAAAGTAGAGGTTACCAGGGGCTGAGGGATGTGTGTGTGTGTGTGTGTGTGTGTGTGTGTGTGTGTGTGTGTGTGTGTGTGTGGTGATGGTGGTGGGGTTATTGTTTAGTGGATATAGAGTTTCTATTTGGAGTGATGAAAGAATTGTAGAATGGTGGTGATGACTGCACAGCATTGTGAATGTAATTAATTCCACTAAATTGTATGCTTTTGTTTTGCTAAAATGTCAACTTTCAGTTATATATAGTTTACACACTTAAAAAAATTAAAGCCACATCAAGGAAGACACGATAACCAGTTGCCTTTGGGGCATCAAAAAAGAGAGAGAACAAACATGACATATTTTTAGCGTTCAGTGACAATAATTAAAGGTATTCAAATAACATTATTTTAGTAGTTATCATTATAATTATTTCTTTCCTATCTGACTTTGTATCTCATTACTCTTAGTGTTATGATATACATACCACAGTCACTCTTCAGGTCACTGTGAAAGACCCAGTGTCTGAATCACAGAAAGGATGCAATAAATGATAGTTGAATTCTCTACATAGGGGAGCAGGGACATATATTTAAGTGGAAAATCTGAGATTTTGTGGCTTGCTGAGTGAGCTGTTAATAAAGCTGAGTAAGCAACTTACCTCTATTCATGAGTCCTGCCAGCTCTCTGCTTCTCTACACATGATTACCTCTACAAAATGCTCTTCACTTTTATATTGATTCAGTCCCCTGCATGGCTTCTAACTCCTTTCTGTTACTTTCTCAAGGGAGGAAAAGAAAATCAATTCTGAGTGACTGGAAGACATTCAGCTTTATCTAAGAGTGATCGATGGCAATCATTTTCATCTCTGTTATTCTCTTGTTCCAAGATGCTGAGCTTCAAAAAGCTTTGCAGAAAGGAAGCAGATGGTGAAGAAAAGCATAAGGTCATAGAACGTTGGGGGCAGGAACTTAGAAAAGCTCTGTGAAGCATTCAAGGCCATGTTTAGAGTGAAACTGGGAAAGTATATGAGAGCAAAGAGAAAGATTTACCTAATAAAAGCTGAGAAAAATAGGCTTTTGACTATTTTTCATGTAACGTGTGTGTTTAAAAACTGAAATTCAGACATGCATCATCAATGAAAATAACCATACGTTTGCTACACATTTGTGGGACAGCCTAGTATCTGCCTTGTAATCTGAGGAAATGGGTGTTCTGATTACACTTTTTATTAACAAAGGTAGAGAGTGGGATATCTTGGAGGACAAAATACAAGATGTATTTTATATTCTTTCTTTTCTTCTCTTTTTTTTTTTGAGTTGGAGTCTCACTCTGTCACCAAGGCTGGAGGGCAGTGGCACACTCACAGCCACCCCAGTGTCTACCTGCTGGGCTCCAGTGATCCTTCTGCCTCAGGCTTCCAAGTAGCAGGAACTACAGGTGCATGTTACCATGGCTGGCTAATTTTTGGTTTATTGTAGAGATGAGGTCTTGCTAAGTTTCCCGGGCTGATCATGAATCCACAGGCTCAGGCAATCCATTCGCCTCGGCTTCCCAAAGTGCTTGAATTGCAGGCTGAGCCACTGAGCCCAGCCCTTTATTTTCTTTTTTACACATGACAAAAAATATGTACTCTGTCATTTACTTAAATTCTTATTATATGATGAAAAGATGATACACTTAGTGATTTGCAATGGATTGAAGATTTGTCTCTCCCCAAAATTCGTATGTTGAAATCCTAATCCTCAATGTGATAGTACTAGGAAGTGGGGCATTTGGGGGGGAAATTAGATCATAAGGGTAGAGGCCCCATGAGTGGGATTAGTGCTCTTATAAAATAAACCCCAGAGAGCTTTCTCACCCTCTTTCCATAATTGAGGATTCAGCAAGAAGATAGCAGTCCACAACCCAGAGGAAAGCCCTTATGAAAACCTAACTATGCTGGCACCCTGCTTGTGAATTTCTAGCCTTCAGAATTGTGAGAAATAAATGTTTGCTATTTGTAAGCTACCCAGCTCATGGTACTTTGGGATTAATAGACTAAGAGAGGATTAAAATTAACATATTAGTTTGTTTTTTTTTAAATTGGAGTCCCACTCTGTCACCCAGGCTGGAAGTGCAATGGCACACTTATGACCACCACAACCTTGACCTGCTGGGCTTAGCAGATCCTTCTGCCTCAGCCTTCCAAGTAGCTGTAACTACAGATTCAAGCCACCATGCCCAGCCAATTTTTGTGATTTACTGTAGAGACGAGGTCTCACCAAGTTGCCCAGGTTGGTCTTGAACCCCTGAGATCAGGCAATCTTCTTGAGTTGGCCTCCCAAAATGCTGGGATTACAGCCTGAGCCACTGTGCCCAGCCTCAGTTTTTAATATAGAGGGGAAAAATAGCAATCTTAGGCAAATTAAATTGAGGATTTCTTATAGGAGAATTAGGTGTAAACTCTCATGGGCCAGTCTCTTGTGACATCTGCTTGACTTAAACCTCTCATTGACGACAAAGAATGACTCTCTACTACTACTGAAAGTGAAACAACATCAGGGAATGTTTGTCTCTGCCATATGGAGTCGTGGCACCTTGTTATGCATTCAGAAATACAAACTATTTCCTTATGTGGTCAAGTCCTGGAAATTGGACCAGCCAAATTTGGGGGTTGAGTATAGTTTACCTTCAGACAGTGTTAAAAGAAAAACTTTAGACAAATTAAATTTAACAGAGTTTCTTTGTGCAAAGACTGATTCATGAATTGGGCAGCACCCAGAATTAGGAGAGGCTCTAAGAGCTCCACTCTGTCACATGGGCAGTGAGTAACTAAAGACAGGAAACAGAAGTAAAGCACAGAATTAGTTTGACTGTTTATAGTTAGATATGCTTTATTTGGACAGGAGCTGATGAGTTGACAGCCAGAGACTGGCTGAAACTGAGCTACTTGTGATTAACTGAGACCCCAACTACCCACTTAAGCAGTTCCTTAAGTGGAAACCAAAGTAGGGAGATAGCCTCAAACAAATGGCCTCCTGCGTATTTAACTTTACAACAGATAGGCTTTGCTGCTTTAGAGTCCTATGAACAGGCATATATGCAAATGAACAAGGTATAGTTTGCACTTGGGTACCCTGAAAGGCAAACAACTTTCTTGAGAGAGAAAGTCTACATTAAGTCTTTTGGGTGCTCTGTGTGTGACCATTAACATCTGTGGCAGTATCTTGTCCAATCATGAAAGCTCCACAAAGGAGTCATAGGTTGTTAAATCGAGGCGACCAGGGCTAAGTAGGAATTAGTAGCACTCATCAGTTCATATGTCACCAAGATCAAGAGAACTTGTTTCCCAAAAACAGTTGGGAAAGTTGAAAAGATACCAAAAATGACTCTACTCAAGCTTGTGAAAGACAATCTAGTTTTCTTAGACAGAAAGGAGTGCCCGGTGAGGAAAAGAGGATGAAATACCTTTAGAGAGAATAAATGGACATTAAATCAAGGTGGAAAAATATGATACCTGCGAGAAAGAGAAAGCTGTCATGGTTAAGTCCCATCTACAGGGCTATGTGTCATCAAGCCTAAAGCTCTGTCATCAAAGGTCATTAGAATTTATGAAGAGAAAACTGTGGTCAAAATAAAATGAAATATTAAAAAGAAGTGGCAGGGAGAACTTCTGTCACAGATGACAGAAGAGGTAGAGATGAGTCAGGGATGCTGGTGATTCATGATGGATGGTTTCAAGCAGCCTGGTTTGGCCAGTCAAGGGACACAAGAGAGCACAGGGCTCCACTTCTTCCTTTTAAGCAAGATGAATGCAAGGCCTGGAGGAGTATGTGAGCTGAGTAGAATGGGTTCAAACCCTTAATCAATGCTAACTCTGCTCTACAGTACTACTTTGGTTTAACCATAGCATTTATGAGGGAGCTACTTTTTTTGAGGCATACATAGCTCTGGGAAGGGATAGCACATTCTATTTGCAAAATATTCCCAAAGCATATAAGAATCATAGCTCACAGGGAATGGGGGTGGGATTGGCAGTTGAGGGAAACTGCTAGTGGAGGGATGGGCATACCCCATCAACAAGGGTAACCGCATAATCAGAGTTTGTATACCTAACCCTAGGTATACAAACCATCCAAGTTGCCGTGAAATTCATATATTTGACCTTCTTTATGATTGTATAATATTCCATTGTGTATATGTGCCACATTTTCTTTATCTAGTCCAGCTTTGATGGGTAACATGGTTGGTTCCGTGTTTTTGCTATTGTGAATAGAGCTGCAACAAACATACATATGCAGGTATATTTTTTTGTAGAATGATTTGAGTTCCTCTGGGTATACTCCCAATAGGGCTAGGGTTAGGATTAGCATTATAAGAAGAAAAAAAAAAAGAATCACAGATCACAATACAAAGCACTGTTTTGTGTACCCTTTCCTATATTGTTTCACTGCTTTCTCACAACAAAACTTTGAAGAGGTTACTAGTATTATCCCCTTTTTACAAATGTGGAAACTAGCATAGACCCAAAGTTAGGCATAGAATGGATTACTTTTGTGCATAGTCTTTGAATATAAGGGGATATTATTTTAAAAGTATTCTTGTAACATATAGAAATTACCATCTTCTCAAAGCATCTGATGACCCCAAGAGAATCACATTTGTGAGGAATCATAAGGACCAATTACCACAACCATAAAAATAATTTTCATGATGGTAAAAGAAGCCACATTCCAATACGTTTAGAAGCAGCATAGCTCACTCCATAGCTGTATTCTTTCTTGCTCTCCTTTTCCCTGCCTAATTTCACTTTCATAATTTAGGTTACAGATTGATTGGGATTTCAAGCCATTAAATGAAATAAGATTTCTGTATTCTAAACCAGGAGCATCCTTTAAAAAATGTTACTACTTGCTAAATAGTCACATGTATTTATTATAAGATTACTCAATAATAAGTTCAAGCCAAATACTTAGAAAAAAAGAGAAAGAACAGAGGGTTTCTACTTTAATAATATTGTTGTCATGGTGTGCAAGTCTTTTAGGCAATTTACGGTCACAATCCCTTCCCCATTCACTTTCTGCTTCTTCTGAAGAAGGGGGAAGTCAAATGTTAGCAGCAAAGATTTCAAAGAACAGATTGGAGCAGGAGGTGAACATGAGAATGGCATTTTTATCTCTATGAGTCAGTGTTCTACAGAGAAACAGAACCAATTGGATGGATGGATAGATATATCTGTGTGTGTGTGTGTGTGTGTGTGTGTGTGTGTGTGTGTGTGTGTGTTCGTATTTTATACATAATAGAGACTTATTATGAGGAATTTTCTCATATGGTTACGGAGGCTGAGAAGTCTCAAGGTCTGCAGTTGGCAAGCTGGAGACCCAGAAGAACCGATAATCTGAGTCTGAAGGCCTGAGAAACAAGAAAGTCAAGGACAGGTCAATTTAAACACACAACAAAGAAAGTGATCCGGAATCATGATCTAAGAAGCAGTAGTATATTTTGGGATCAAGAGGGCAAATTATCTGAAACTGTAGATTGTGTGATGACTATAATTGTACTAGATCTCTCTTGGTAAAATATTTCAGTCAGTGCTGTGAAGGGTTATCTCTGCTGGTCACATTTTTAGTGCTCTGTTTAGAGAGACTGCTGGTCTAGTAATGATGCTGACTCTTCATTCTTGGGGTATTTAAAATCATTTAAAGGGATATGCCTCAAAATTGCCAGAATTGCAAATTCCTGGACCTCTTCCCAATATACAAGTAGGAAAGTTGTACTTTAATTCAGCACCCCCTGGCAATTCTGATACAGTCAGTGAGTACCACCCTTGAGAAACACTGACTTAATACTTAGCATAATTTTCTGGCTCAAGAGCTTTTGGAATTCATTGACATTTGAGAGGCATATTTTCCAAATAATTCTATATTCCTGTATCTATCAATCACCTTGATGATGTAGCTGGACTAGCATGGTTTTCCAATGCACTCGTCATGCCAAACACCTCATTTATATTCTGGAGCATGTGGAAGAGGGAATTTGTTTAGTTTCCAGTTTGATCAACTGAGAATAAACTATATAGCACTCCAGCTGTCTCAGACCTTTATAGAAAGGTCTGGAGCAAGCATACATATGTCACTCCCTACCCCCCACACAGAAATTCACTCATTAAAAATACATTATAAGGATCTTTCCAGGTGTCTTACAGTTTTAATGGGCAACTCAATGCAAAGACATCAGTAGAGAATGCCAAAATAAGGAAGTCCTGCAGAATCCTGTGCTTTGGGTTTGCAAGGAGGAGAAGGAGTTGAAAGGAAACAGAGAGGGTTATACCACTGCCACACAAAGAAAAATCTGAGGTCCATGTGCTACTTTCTGTCAGCATTTTAAGTCAAGAGAGACAGGCAGGTCTCTTGACAGCTTCACATTTTCCTTCATACACCTCTCAAGTGGCACATGAGCTTTTGTGAGCTACTTTCTCATCCTTTCTCCTGTCCATCAGAGCAAGCATCTAGAAATCTGGGTAACAACTACAACAACTCTAATAACAGTGGAGAAGAAATAACTTTATTGTGACCCTTTAGTCCAGGAGAAGGGAGAGTGGAAGTCTTTGTTCACTTTTGTAAAGACGTCTATGGTAGAATCCACTCTGGAAATGAGTATTGTGTTCGGTTCCAATCATATTTTGTTTAGAGGATAATCATTTATTTATGAGGAATTGTGACAAACTGAAAAGGCAGGATGGGGTTCTTAGAAATCTTTTAAATGTGGGCAGTGTTTGAGAAAGCAGATTGCATACACACATTTAATTTTGTAAATGTATTGTGAAACACAGTATTTCAAGATGCACATCTTTTCTCGTTTTGACAACTCCCAAGCCATCTAAACAGGAATGGCTCAGATTAAAAAGTGAGCAGTACCAATATAATTTAAAAGTCCTCCATGTCTCTTTTGGGTCATATTGCACTGTCTTACCTTCTTGAGGTTGCCACTACATTTATTTTTATATTTATCATTCCCTGTCTTTTTACTATAACTGTATTTCATATGTATACATGTGTATTGTTACCAATACATTATTTATATTTTTATGTTTTTGAGATTTTATAATTGATATTTCACTACAGATAGTCTCCTGTGAATGTTATTCAACATTGTTTCTGAAATTTATCAGTGTCATATATGATTTAATCATTTTCTCTCCTGTTCAGCATTCCTTTATATGATTGTACCAAATTTATTTATTTTCTGTTGAGGACATTTGGGTTGTTTGAAGTTTTGTTTGCTACTGTTTTTTTTTTTGTTGTTGTTGTTGTTTGTTTTTTGCTACTAAAACCAGTATGGCAGCAAATCTTCTTGTACATGTTAAAACCTACTGACTTACAAGAGATGTTTTATAGGTTCCTGACATAAATACTTATATTATGTATATTAAAAATGGTCTCCTAGTTTATGGCTGTTATTGGTCTGTTCATATTTTCTGTTTCTTCATGATTCAATCTTGGTAGGCCGTACATGTCGAGGAATTTATTTATTTCTTCTAGGTCATTCGATTTGTTGGCATACGGTTATTCATAATAGTCTTTTTCGATCTTTGTATTTCCGTGGTATCAGTTGTAATGTCTCCTTTATCATCTCTGATTTTATTTTTTTGAGTCCTCTTTTTTCTTTGTTTTATTTTATTTAAAAATTTTTTAAAATTTCAATAGCTTTAGGAGTATAAATAGTTTAGGTCTGAGCTTTAAGTATACCCACCAACCCCACCTGTGCACACAGCACCCAATAGGTGATTTTTTTGGTCCCTCCAGTCCTTTTCCCCACTCCACCTTCTGTGTCTTCAGTGTCCGTTATACCATCTTTATGTCTTTGCTTATCCTTAGATTAGCTCCAACTTATGAGTGAGAACATGCAGTGTTTAATTTTCTGTTCCTGAGTTAGTTCACTTAGGATGATGATTTTTAGTTCCAACCAACTTGCTACAAAAGACATTTTAAAATTCTTTTTGACAGCTGAATAGTGTTCCATACTACAGATATACCACATTTTCATTATCTACTGATTGGTTGATGGGTATTTAAGTTAATTCCATATCTTTTCAATTGTGAATTGTGCTGCGATGAACATGTGGGTGCAAATGTCTTTGATTATCTCACTAGATTAAAAAAAAATTTGATAAAATCCAGCCTCCCTTCATGATAAAAACCCTCAACAAAATAGACATAGAGGGAACATTCCTCAAAATAATAAAAGCCATATATTACAAACCCACAAGTGCCAGACCTGAAGCCATACAAATGTCATACTGAATAGAGAAAAGTTGAACACATTATCCCTCAGAAACTCAAACTGAGTAAGGATGTCCACTTTAACCACTCCTATTCAACAAAGTACTGGAAGTTCTAGCCAGAGTAATTAAAAAATAAAAACAAAGAATACTCAACTTGAAAAAGGAGATATCAAATTATTTCTCTATGCTGTCAATATGATCTTCTATCTAGAGAATCCTAAAGACTCCTCCAAAAGACTCCTGGACTTGATAAATGAGTTAAGTAAAGTTTCAGGATATAAAATCAGCACATGCATCTGTAGCATTGCGATGCACCAATAGTGACCTAGCTGAGAATCAAATCAATAGTTCAATTCCATTTACAGTAGTAGCCAAAAAGCTAAAATATTTAGGAATATATTTAACCAAGGAGGTAAAAGATCTCTACAAGGAAAACTAAAAAAATCTGATGAAAAAAATGGCAGAGGACACAAACAAATGGAAAAACATCTCATACTCATGGATTGGAAGAATCAGCATTACTAAAATGACCATATTATCAAAGTAATTACAGAGTCAATGCAATCCCTATCAAACTACCAATGTCATTTTTTATAGAATCAGAAAGATAATCCTAAAGTATATGTGGAACCAAAAAGCCAGAATGGTCAAAGAAATACTAAGCAAAAAGAACAGAGCTGGAGGCATCACATTACCTGACTTCAAATTATACTACAAGGCTGTAGTAGCCCAAACAGCATAGTACTGGTACAAGAGCTGACACATAGACCAAGGGAACAGAATAGAGAATCAACAAATAAACCTAAATACCTACAACTAACTGATCTTTGGCAAAGCAGACAAAAGCATACACTGCGAAAGGACACCCTATTCAATAAATGATGCTGGGAAAATTAGATAGCTACACGCAGAGAAATGAAACTAGATTCCTATCTCTCCCCATATACAAAAATTAAGATAAGATGAATTAAAGACTTTAGTGCCAGACCTGAAACCATACAAATCCTAGAAAAAACCTTATAAAAACTCATCTGGACATTGACCTGACAAAACAACTTATGGCTAAAATCCCAAAAGCAAATGCAACAAAAACAAAAACAAACAAGTGGAGTTTAATTAAGCTAAAAAGCTTCTGTACAGCAAAAGAATCAATAAAGCAAATAGGCAGCCTAGAGAATTGGAGAAGATATTGGCAAACTATACATGTGACAAAAGAATAATATCCAGAATCTGCAAAGAACTCAAACAAATCAGCAAGAAAAAAGCAAATTACCCCATTAAAAAGTGGGCAAACAACATGAATAGACATCTCTCAGAAGAAGATATACAACTGATCAGCAAACATATGAAAAAATGTTCAACATCATTCATCATCAGGGAAATGCAAATTAAAACTAGTCAAATTAAATCAAAACTAAAAATTAAATTAAATTAAAACTAGTCAGAATGGCCATTGTTAAAAAATTGAAAACAGTAGATGCTAGCATGGATGTGGAGAAAAGGGAACACTTATGCACTGTTGGTGGGAGTAAAAATTAGTACAACCTCTATGGAAATCAGTATAGAGATTTCTCAAAGAACTGAAAGGTCTACCATTTGACTCAGCAGTCTCCTATTAAGTATCTACCCAAGAAAACAGAGGTTGTTTTTCCTCTGTTAGTCTTTAGTATTTCTTAAGTATCTTTTTTGTAGATTTCTCCTCTAATTTTATTATTTCTTTTCTTCCACTAATTTTGGGTCTAGTTTGTTTTTATTCTTCTAGTTCCTTGAGGTGAAACATTTTATTGTTTGAGATCTTTTTTCTTTATTGATGTGGGCATTTATTGTTATAAACCTCCCTCTTAATATTGATTTTGCTGTATCCCATAGGTTGTAGTATGTTATGCTTCCATTTCTATTTATTTCTAGAAATTTTTAAATTTTCCTTTGAATTTATTTATTGACCCATTGATCAGGAGCGTGTATTTGTGTAGTTTCCAAAGTTCCTCCTGTTGATTTCTAGTTTCATACCATTGAGGTCAGAAACACCACTTGTTATGATTTTGATTTTGAAAATTGTTTAAGACTTTTGTGACGTACTTTGTGGTCTGTACTGGAGGTTGTTCTGGGTGCACTAGAGAAGAATGTGTATTCCACAGCTGTTGACTGGAATATTTTGTGTACATCTGCTAGTTCCATCTTGTCTAAAGTGCTGTTCAATTGTTATATTTCCTTTTTAACTTTTCTGTCTGGTTGACCTATCTATTTTTGAAAGTGGGGCATCGAAGTCCCCTATTGTATTGCTATTTATTTCTTCATTCATGTCTATTAATATTTGCTTTAACATATGTAATTAATCCTTTCTTTTATCCCACATTCCTATAATAAAATAAAATAAATATTTGCTTTATATATTTAGGTGTTCTAATGTTGAGTACATATATGCTAACAATTGTTATGTCTACTTGATTAGGTGTCCCCAACCCCCAGGCCATGGACTGATACTGGTCTGTGGCCTGTTAGAAACCAGGCCATGCAGCAGAAGGTGAGCAGCAGGTGAGAGAGGGAAACCTCTTCTGTATTTACAGCAGCTCCCCATCACTTGCATTACTGCCTGAGCTCCACCATTTGTCAGATCAGTAGCAGCATTAGATTCTCACAGGACCATGAAACCCATTGTGAACTGGGTATGTGAAGAATTTAGGCTGTGTGCTCCTTATGAGAATCTAATGCCTGATGATCTGAGCTGAGGCAGTGATGCTAATGCTGAAGGAGAAGCTGCAAATACAGATTAGCATTAGCTGTAAGGTTTGACTGCACATACAGTACCAAGAAAACTGATTTCTCTATACTGATTTCCACAGAGGTTGTATTAATTTATACTTACACCAATAGTGCATAAGTGTTCCTTTTTCTCCACATCCATACTAGCATCTATTGTTTTTGAATTTTTAACAATGGCCATTCTGACTAGTCTAAGGTCGTATCTCATTGTGGTTTTAATTTGCATTTCCCCATTGATGACTGATGTTGAACATTTTTTCATATGTTTGCTGGCCAATTTATGGAAAAATTGCCTTCCATGAAGCCAGTCCTTGATGCCAAAAAGGCTAGGGACAGCTGTTTTGATGAATTGTGCCCTTTATCGTTAAATAACGGTCTTCTTTGTCTCAAATGACAGTTTTTGACTTGAAGTCTATTTTATCTGATGTAAGAACAGCCACCCCTACTCTCTTTTGTTTACCATTTGCGTTGACCATCTCCTGTCCCTTTACTTTCAGCCTATGTGTGTCCTTAAGGCTAAATTGAGTCTTTTGTAGACAGCATAGAGTTGATTTTTTTAAAAATCCATACAGTCATTATAGGTGTTTTGATTAGAAAATCTAATTACATTCAAATTAATTATTGATACCTCTTGCCATTTTGTTAATTGTTTTCCAGATCCTTTCTGTATCTTCTTATTTATCTTTGTTAGTTGGTGATTTTCTTGGATTCTCTTTTCCTTATTGTTTGTGTATCTGTTAAGTTTTAAGTTTTTGATTTGTGGTTACCATGAGTCTTACATAAAACAGTAGTAAAAGGCTATTGTACACTGGTAACAATTTAATTTCAGTAGTATACAGCAACTCTAGACTTCTACCCCACCTCACAATTTATATTTTTGATGTCATAATTGACATCCTTTTGTATTATGTATTTCTTAACAACTTATTGTGGCTATGGTTATTTTTCACTGTTTTGACTTTTAACCTTTATACTAAAGATATATACATATATTAGAATATTTCAAGACTGTTATGATTTATAGAACTCTATAACAGTCTTGAAATATTCTGAATTTGCTTGTCAGGAAAAGATTTTATTTCTTCTTTATTTCTGAAAGACAGTTTTGACTTCTTTGATGTACTCTGGCACTCTACTTTATTATTTTTTTATCAAAATGTAGTTGTTTATTCACTGTTTTGGTTATCTTTGGGACAGGAGAAAATGAGTGCTAGGCATTTCTAGTCAGCCATCTTGCTGATATCACTCTATCACTCTTATTAATAGGAGTTCTTAATTTTTGTGTAATCAAATATACCAATCTTTGGCTTTATATTATGTATGTGCGTATTTTTTGTCTTGTTGAAGAAAAGTTTTCCTACACCCAAAGTAAAAAAGATAGTCTCCAATATTTTCCTTTAAATTTTTATACTATTTGCCTTCAAACTTATATTTTTAAAAACCCAACTGTAATGTTTTAGTTGTGTGTGAGATATGGCTCCAGTATTACTCTTTTTCACATGAATAACCAAATGTCTCAGCACACTGGTGAGTAGCTCATCTTTCCTTACTGATGTCCTGCTACCCTGCCATAGATTTTTTCCATGTCTACACAGATCTGTTTCCAACCCCTCTTATCTGCTTCATTGCTCTTTTTATTGATACTACAATGTCATGATCACTATTGCTTCATAGTAAATCTTGATTCCGGAAGGGCAAGTTTCCTCAACCTATTATTTGAGAATGTCTTGCCTATTTTTGCCTCTTTACTCTTTTACACATATTTTAAAATCAGCTTGTACGGTTCTTCAACAAAATTTTGTTGAGATTTTTATTGAAGTCATTTTGAAGCTATAGATACATTTGAATAAAAATGTACATCTTTATGATGTTGGATCTTCCTTCATTGAACTTAGTATATTTCTTAATCTATTTAGGCCTTTTTACTATCTCTCAATAAAGTTTCATAAATATCTGCACAATGGTTTTTGCACCTTTTGCATGAGATTTATTTTAGAGTAACTTTTAAAACTTTTGGGGCTGTAACAAATTATATCTGTTTTTTAAAATGATACTTTTCAGCTATCTGTACTTTAGAAAAATGCATTCTTACATATTGATATGTCTAAAACCTTGCTTAAATCTCTTCTTAAATTTAATAATTCACTTGCAAATCATTATAAATTTTATTTGTAGGCAATTGTGACCTTTATGAATAATGATAGTTTGCTTCTTTCCAATCTTTGTAACTTTAATTTTTTTCTTATGTTAGTGCACTGGTTGGGACCACCAATTCAATGTCCAAAAGAAAACAACGAATATCCTTGACTTGTTCCTAATTATAAATGAAAAGTCTTCTAAAATTTCAATAGTAACAAAAATGTTAATGCTAATATTTGAAAATATACCTTCATATTTTAAAAAATCCTTGCTATTGCAATTTTCCTAAGATCTTATCATGAAGGGTGTTGAAATTTACTGAATGTTTTTTATGCCTTTGTTGAGATGACTATGCTTTTTTTCTATTAACATAGTAATATGCTGAATTACATGAGAAGATTTTCTACTTTCAAAGCAACATTGCAATTTCCAGGATGAACTTTAAATTATTTTTGTATGTATTGCTCAATTGGATTGGATTTGCCAATTCATTTTAGAATTTGTTTTTTTTTCTGTCACTGTCCATGAGTGAGATTTGTCTTTCATTTTCCTTGTGTGGAATTTGTAAAAACTTTTTACTAGCTTCATAAAAACATATTTAAGGAAGAATGTGTGTGTAATTGAAATGATCTATTCCTACAGTGTGTGGTATGAAGCCAGATGGCTTTATGCCAGGCAGTATAATCAATGCTTGGTGCTTTGTCTCATTTGATTCTCACAACATGAGAAAATGGAGACCCAAAGAAGTTAAGCAACTGACACAAGGTCACCCAGCCCATAAGTGGCAGAGGGGAATGTAGTCTTAGGCCATCTGACTCAGAGGCAACCCTCCTAACCATTAGGTACCAATGCATTCTGAAACAACCACTGGGTGGCAAGGTCCAAAATGATTGAGAGATGACGAAGACTGGACACTCATTGGAAGATTCTCTTATGAGTACTCACGTAGAATGTGAAATGGGACAGATAATTTTATTACTTAAAATGGAACCCTGATACTGAATTGAAAAATGTTTAAATGCAGTTTGGTTTGTGTCAAAGCCTCCTGATTTTATTAATGTTTGCAGAGCAGGGCTTTGGGTTTCATAGCCAACAGCTTCAAGAACCTTCAAAGTCATGGCAGACATGACTCACTCGTGGGTTTGGGGGGTTGAAGGGCCTTTTTTATGCTTCATAGGCTTTCACAACATGGGGCCTCCCTTATAAAAAACTTCCCTTGAGTGTTAACTGCTTTATATTTCAAAGTGAGGCTAGGGGTGTTTTGTTGAAGACTCCTTTCAAAGTAAACAGCAAATGTAACTTCTGAGACTTCTTGGAATAGTTTAGCTATGATTGCTGTTGTTTTGACTAGGCATACAAATATTCCATCAAAGTGAAACCAGATTTTAAAAAATCTACCAGATCACTTGAGAGGCTATAACAGAAGTTGTGTCTCTGACTGAGGTAGGGGTAGATTCTCCCCCAGTATAAGCAGACAGTTTTGCTCAGAGGTTGTTCACATGGAGGTTTGTAGACAATGAGGGATTAAGTCTTCTGGCTTAGATTATCTATGTAGGTCCAGTCCTTTGTGCTTCTTTTGCAGTAACATTGCAGAAGATGGCATTTTAGGAGGGCAGGGACCTTAGAATCAGCTTGTCCATTTTCCTCCTGTAGTCTGAGTGAAATCAAAGAACAAAGGGTAAAGTCATTAAGTGTTCGATCTCTCCAGCTCAAGCAACTTTTAATTTCATACAAAATAAGCAAAAATCTATGATCAAAATTCAAATGAAGTCTTCATTGGCTAGCAGTAATTTAAAAAATCCATCTGAAATAGCCGTCATCTCTTATCAGTACTACAAGAAAAGAAAGCTTCTTTCTTTTTTACCGACACTTGAATAAATAAACATGACAAAAAGATAAGTAGTGAAGAAAAAAGCAACTCTTGTTTCACTTATGTTTGGAGATACACAAACACGTATAAGTTCAATCCTCTCTAGTTTAGGAGAATAGTTGAAAACATATTCTATTAATGGAAATCATATAGCAAATTGAGTGGGAGTTATGTATTTAATCTTTAAAATGTCTGGGAGCTTTTCTTGAAGACTAAATTACATGTAACCTTTTTGGGGGGTGAACATTTAACATTTAACATTTAACAAAGTTCCTTTGTTATGTCATTTAGCTAGAATTTATTAATTTCAGATTCTTCATTGAACTATGGTTCATGTATTTGAGTTATTGCATAGGAAGTAAGGGGTACCTCACTGGTATGGTATTTGTACATAGTACCATAGTATTTATCTAAATTTACTGATTGAATAAAGAGAAGTTAGGAATAGTTACCAAGGCTCTCAGTGTAAGGATGCTGAGTTGCATCCTTAGAATTTAAGGATCTTGGGAACTGATTCTGTCAGTTAAAAGACAGACAAAGTAACTCAGAGGCCACTATAGGTAGGTAGTTCCATGAAGTGAGGTTCAGAGCTAGATAACTAAAACAAATATGGTGGAGAAAGAGACTTGCTGGAGCATCCTAGAAGTTATATGAAATCCAACAAGAAGAGAGGAGGAAACACACAAACTTTGTTTTCAGTGAAACTAAAAGATAGTTATTATCTGCACACTTTAAAACGTGTAAAGATGCCAAAATAAACTTAGATGGGGCAAAGCCAAGTAGAAGTGCAGAGACAACCACAAAGATGGCTAGATGTCTCAGGGCCAAGATAAATATACTTCCTAAAGATAAGATGTCTCACCCTGATGTGCAGATCTATATAAATCATTTGGATCAATGAGAGTAAAAACTGTGGTTAGCAGGGAAGCTTGAGGAAGTCTCTCTGAATGCAGTTTGGCTCAGAGAAGAAAAGGATAAAAGATCCCCCAAAAAACAACATAGAAAAGCCACTTTAGCATTAAGTAGTGTGTCTGTGTGATAGAGAAGAGGAAAGTGTTTATGTTGTGAAGTCTGGAAGGCTACACCCTATAGATACACATGTGAAGACACACACACACACACACACAAACACACACACACACACACACACACACCCTCAGCAAAATTCAGTCTAAGGAAAACATGTTTAAATAAGTTGTAGAAAAAGTCACTGGCAGAACATTGAATCAAAGATGATACAAGAATTAAAATATGGGAGGGGAACCCCAGAAAATAGGACAAATAATACATACTAAAAAATTTTTTGCCATGCAACAAATAAAAACTATGAACAAATATTTTACTATGATTTTAACAGAGGAACTTAATAAGGCACTCACTTTTATGAAGAAAGGCCCCAATGCAGAAATATAGAAATTCAACAGAGATAGAGTAAGGTAACAGGAAATAAAATTAAAATAGTAGAACTCAGGAAGAAATAGGGAAAAATGAAAATATCACAGAAATAAAAATGAAATCAGAATGATACAAGGGAGAAGTGATATGAAGAAAGTATAACAAGTGACACAGAGGATATATAAAAAGTAAGCAGTGTAAAATAAAAATAAAGAGATAATAAAATTAGAGACACACAAATATACAATGATAGCAAGAGAAGACAGACAAAGATGATCCAATTTATACATGATTGGAGTCCCTAAGGAAGAATGAAGCAAATAATTTTTTGAATAAAAATTATTCAAAAAAAGAGCTTAAAAGAACAAATATACATTTATATACAGACATACACATATAAAGGGCATACTGTGTGTTGAAAAAAATTTATTTTAATGTTCAACATTGAGATATGAAATAAAACAAAATGACCCTACATAGTAAAAGGCAGGGCTCTTAAATGCTAATAAAGAAAATCTCATATAAAATACATTGACAAAGCTAAGGTAAAATAAAACAATAGTAACAACTACAAATGAGCCTAAATATATACAAGATATGGTTGACAATAAAAAAGATGAATAAATAAAAACGAGCCAAATGCAAGCACATAATTAAAAAGGAGAGATTACAATCTTAATAGCAAACAAAGTGGAATTCAGGTTAAAAAAAATTAAGTCAACAAAGGAAACTCTATAATGTTAATGAAAATACAACATTGTGAATATCCATCCACCTATCACATAACAAAGGAATAATATTTACAAACCAGAAGATCAAGAAGAATAAGACTAATAGCCCAATTAAAAACAGGCAGTTAGGAATGAATTTATGACTAAGTCTTCAAAAGCTAATATAGCAAAAACAGAAAATTGACAAGTGAGAACTAATCGAACTAAAGAGCTTCTGCACAGCAAAAGAAACTATGAACGAGTAAGCAAAGAGTAAACAGACAACCCACAGAATGGGAGAAAATATTTGTGGACTATACACTTAGCAAAGGATGAATATCCGGAACTTAAATGAATCAACAGGAGAAAAAAACTCCACTTAAAAAGTGGGCAAAGGACACAGACAGACACAACTCAAAGAAAGACATTCAAGAGGCCAATAACTAATCATCAAAGAAATACAAATTGGAGCCATAATGAGATATCATCTCACATCAGTCACAATGGCTGTCATTACTAAGTCAAAAAACAACAGGTGTTGGCAAGTCTTGTTGAGAAAACACAATGCTCATACACTGTTGGGGAAATGTAGATTAGTACAACCCCTGTGGAAAGCAGATTGAAGATTTCTAAAAAAAAAAAAAAAAAATGCTGAAAATAGATTTACCATTTGACCCAGCAATCTTACTACTGGGTATATACTCAAAGGAACATAAATCATTCTACCAAGAAGACACCCGTACTCATATGTTTATCATAGGACTACTCACAATAACAAAAACATAGATCCAGGCCAGATGTTCATCAACAGTGGACTGGATAACAAAAATATGGTACATGTACACCGTGGAATACTATGCAGCCATAAAGAAGAATGAAACCATTGCTTTGGAGCAATGTGAATGCAGCTGAAGACCATTATTCTAAGCACATTAACATAGAAACAGAAAACCAAATACCGCATGCTCTCACTTATAAGTGGGATCTAAACACTGGGTGCACGCAGACATAGATGAGAACAACACTGTTTAAACTTTAAGGCGGCAGTCTCCGGGGGGTGATCATCCATCAGGATTTATCCACAGTAGACATGATCTCCCTGACATGGTCGATGACTTGTGGTTGCAGTCACTACTAGAGTAATGTGCAAGGATTCCTATTGAGAATAAATAAAATAATGACACATTTTCATGTGGTTGCTCCCACAGACCTTTGTAATAAATAGTTGCCAAACACTGCTCTTCTAAAGCTGAAAAAGCGTGTTGCTGTATTTTACTAAGTAAAGAATGATTAACTTAAAAACCTTTAAAAAACAGAGAAAAAATCAACAAACCCTGATACTCTAATAAGGATGGTGGAGGGGAAGAATACCCATTGGGTACCATGCTCACCATTTGGGTGAGAGGCTCAACAGATGCCCAAACCTCACCCTCATGCAATACACCCAGATAACAAGCCTCATCATCATGTACCCCTTGAATCTAAAATAAAGTTTAAAATGAATTTAAAAAACAAAAACAGGCATAGTGTATAAAAGGTGTTAACGAAAAGCAGATACAAATGGCATTCGAGCATATGAAAATATGTACATTCTCATTCATAATAATATAAATGTAACTAAAAGCCATACAGATAAATCATTTTGACCTATTAGGTTCGCAATAATCTAAAAAATTGATAATTCACCATGGGACCGAAGGAAAATAGATACTTTCACAAAGTGTGGGTGGGAGTGAAAACTGACACAATTCCCCCATTGCTTCCCATTTCCTCATTTTATCAACATCATCAAAACTACCTTATCCTTACACCCAACAATTCAACTTTAGGAAAGTCGAATTTGTTTTGTAAATATACTTGCATGAGTGTTAAGTAATAAATATGCCTGGTTATTCACTGTAGCATTGTTTAAATAGCAGAAGATTGGAAACAGTCCAATGTTCATTAATAGAGGACCCATTACATAATAAATTCCTCCTCACTTTGAAATACTATGTAAGTATTTTAAAAGAATAAAACATCATTCTACATGCTGATACAAGAAGAAAAAAAAAAACCTCCAGGATAATATGCTATGTGACAAGAGTAAGGGGCAGCACAGTAAATATTATTTTTTTGTTTGGGCATGAGGAAACTACAAAAAGTGCAAAAGAAATCAGTAACAAGGGTAGGTGAAGAGCGAGGGAGACCATTTGTTTTTGGCTTTCTTATTTTGTAATTGTTTAATCATGTGAATGCATTCCCCATACAAAAATTTACAATTTGATAAAAATAAGGCGGAGATTGTCATAGCACAACCAAGTTTATCTTTTTTCCAAGTAATGACATTAAAAAAAGACCCTGCCATCTATTATAACTGCTAAACCATAAAAGAAAAGAAAGGGCATCTTGCAATCTCTAATCAAAATACTAACGAATGACCAGTTTTGAAGAATAGTCTTTTGAAAGGATATAATATTGCCTCTTTCTTATTTCACCGTAGATCGGTGAATACATCATCACTACTTGATACTTGCCCACCCTAAAGTCAAGGATATAGTTAAGCAAAGACTGGTGTGGTGCTTCCTTCTGGTCCAAAGAGCTCTAAAGGTGGTGGTTCACTGGGGTATGTCATGCCAGAAACACCAAAGTGGACAGTGATGCAGTGAGCCTAGAAAGAAGATGGATCTGCCAGCCATGCCATGTTCTCCGTGGCCCTCAGGTGGTGGAGAAGATCTCCAGTTCCTGTGAGCAGATGGGAAGAGGGGAATGTGAGGCAGGCACTTTGGGGCTGCCGCATGACTGCTGGAAAGTGGGATGTGGTTGGCAGTGTCCCACTGCTGGGGCTAAGAGGAAGCATTACTGTTTCCCTGACGGGAAGTGTGTGTGACTGAAAATGTCAGGGTGACAGTAAATGTTACCCCACAAAAAGTACAGACAACAGAGATCACCACATCAGTAGAGACATCAGCATTGGTCTAAACCAGAGTGAGACCTGAGGCAACTCCCTATAATCATCACAAGAACAGATGACATTTCTCAATTCAAATTTCTCAAAGAAGAAATTAAAAGGAGACTTTTTAAAAATGGAGACAAATGAAAATAGAAATTAAGCATACTAAAACTTATGGGATGCAGCCAAATCAGTTCTAAGAAGAAAGTTTATAGCAATAAATTCCTACATTAAAAAAGAAGAAAGATTTCTAGTAAACAACCTAACAAAGCTTTAAAGAAACTAAAATCACAAGACCATGCTATACCCAAAATTGGTAGAAGGAAGAAACTAATAAAGTCATATACTTGATAAGGGGTTAATATCCAAAATATATAAGGAACTCAAACAACTCAATAGCAAGAAAGCAGGAGACAAGAACCTATTCAGTAAATGGTGTTGGGACAACTGACTGACCACATGCAGAAGATTGAAACAGGACCCCTACCTATCAGCATACACAAAAATTAACTCTAAATGGATCAAAGACCTAAACGTGAAACTCAAACTATAAGAATTTTAGAAAATGCAGGAGACACCCTTATGGAAAATTGGAACTGGCAACCAATTCCTGACCAAAATCCTAAGTGCCCATGCCATAAGAAATAAGATAGACAAGTGGGACCTCATCAAACTGACGAGCTTCTGTAAAGTAAAATAAATCATCAAGAAAGCAGGGAGACAGTCTACAGAATGGGAAAAAAATATTTGCCAACTGTGTGTCTGACAAAAGCCTAACATCTAGGATCAACAGGGAACTCAAATGTGCTGAAAAGGAAAAAAACAAACGGCCCCAATAACAGATTTTAAAAATGGGCAAGAGATCTAGTCATTTTCCAAGCAAAGATTACAGATGGCCAACAAACATCTGAAAAAAAGCTCAACATCACTAATCATAAGGGAAATACAAATTAAAACCACCTGAGACATCACCTCACAATTCTCAAAATGGCTATCATCAAAAAGACAAAAGATAAGTTTTGGTGAGGATGTAGAGAAAAGGAAATCGTTGTACACTGTTGGTGGGAACGTCAGTTACTATAGCCATTATGATAAAACAGTATGAAGAGTTCTCAAAAAACTAAGAATAGGATTTCCATATTATCCAGCAATGTCTTCTGGTTATTTACCTCCCCCGCCCCCCAAATTGAAATCAATTGGTCAAAGAGATGTCTGCATTTCCACGTTGATTGCAGAGCTAGTCACAATAGCCAAGCTATAGAATCAACCTAAGGGTCCATCAATAGATGAATGGATAAAGAAAATGTGATATAAAATGGAATACTATTCAGCCTTGAAAAAAAAGAAAATTTTAACTAGAAAACATTCATTATACTAGGTGAAATAAGGCAGGCACATAAAGACAAATACCACAAGTTCTCACTTATTTGTAAAATCTGAAACAAATTGAACTAATAAAAGCAGAGAATAGAATGGTGATTATGGGAGTTTGGGGGCATGGGTGAAATAGGGCGATAATGACCAAAATGTACAAAGTCTCAGTTAGATAAGAGAAATACATTTGTTATTTTTTTTAGATCTATTGAGATATATATCACAGCACAGTGAATATAGTTAATAATGTTTTTATATTTCAAAATTGCTAAGAGTAAATTTCTAATGTTCTCATCACAAAATATGACAAGTATTTGAAGTGATGAATATGACCATTAGCTTGATTTAATTATGCCACACTGTATTTACAAATAATTACATTACTTGGTACACCACAAATATATACAATTACATAATTTCTAATTTACAGTGAAATTTTCAAAATTATGTTTTTAACTACTCTAGGAGAGTATTTTCAAAATTACTTTAGCCTTGGAGTGATTTACACACAAAAATGTCTTATTTGGAAGCCCCATAATAAGACGCACGAAAAGCAAATCCACTCTGGAAACAAAGGGAGCAGGTATCTTCAGTAAGGTAGAGTTTAAGGCGAATGTGACTGCTTTCAGAGAAGCGAGCAGAGCAGAGGGCAGGGATCTGAGAAGAACGGGAGGAGTTTGAAACAGGAGAGAGTGTCTGCTAGAGATAGACTACAAATTACCTAGCAAAATTCACACTTTGTCTTCATTCACCTGCCATTTTTTGTGGGTCCTTTGGATGACATTAAATACCTCAAATATATGCAATATATCAAAAAATACATTTATACAATTAAAAAATTATAAAGCACACATACTATTTTATGTTATCAACCATGAAATTCCAATGAACTAAACAGAAAAGCTCTTATTATTATTGTTATGCGTTCCATTTTACAGATTAGACAACAGGGCCACAACTGAATTGAAGTATTTTTTAGATACATTTGCAAATAATTATCCAAGTAGGAAATTGTTTTTATAATTGATTTCATAAGACTTCTTTAACTGGAGTTGTTTGATTCACATAGGCTTAAATCCACTGCATAAAAGAGGAAAAAGTGAGCCGGGCTCAGTGGCTCAGCCTGTAATCCTGCGCCTTTGGGAGGCTGAGGTGAGTGGATTGCCTGAGCCCGTGGGTTCGAGACCCCCCTGGGCAGGCGAGACCTCATCTCTACAATAAATCAAAAAATCAGCCGGGCATGGTAGCGCATGCCTATAATTCTGGCTCCTTGGAAGGCTGAGGCGGAAGGATCGCCAGAGCCCAGCAGGTTGAGGCTGCGGTGGCCGGGAGCGGCCACTGTACTCCAGTCTGGGCAACAGAGTGAGACTCCAACTCAAAAAAAAAGAGGAAAAAGTGGGATATTGCTTGGTTTATTAGTTTTACATCTATTCCCTTTACTCACCTCTAAGCTAATCCTGTGAGGCAAAATCATTTGCTTTGCATCCAGAGCTCATCCTGTGAAACTTGATGACGGTCCTGATGCACCGTCAGGAGCTGTTCCGTTCTCCTCTTCGGTGACATGTATGGTGTTTTACTTTACTTCAGACTCAGGTAAAAACCAAAGTCACTCTTGGATCTGAATTTCCTCTTCCCTTGTGTCCCACAGGAAGCCTTGCTGGACGAAAGGATGAGTTTATTAAGAAGTACGTGAAATATGAAGCCAATTACTTCTTTGCGAACTATTTAAGTCCACTGATTTTTGTCCTCACAGGGAAGATCAAGAGAAGCTGAGCCATCTGGAATCAAGAGAATTGAAGACATGCACTGGGTGCAACTGGCAGGAAAATGGGGAAGAGAAATCTGTTCACTTTTAAAGGTAGTGACTTTTATATAACTTGTTTGGGGATCCAATCCTACCCTGCGCATTTTGAAGAAAGACAGTTTCTGGAGTGGCCACATGGCGAGCTCTGTGGACAACACCCCAGGGAAACAAGAAGTAGTAAAAGTTGTTTAAAAAAACAACCCTTTAAAGTCTCTGAAGTCATACAGGAAAAAAAATTATTCTAGAAAATCTATTCTATCTATTCATTTAAGGACAATGAGAGTCTGCAGCGTTGAGGCACAGCCTTCTCCCTTTCGCCTCTCAAGCCCAACCCAGTGTCATCAAAACTCTACTTTGGGTGAGTGTGGCCAAAAAGACAAGGCTCCCTCGCTCCCAGATGTTCTTAACACCCAGGGAAGGCCGCTATCTCTTCAGGAGGAGCAGGCCACCAGAGTTTTCATCACCCCTGTTTCATATCGCAGAGACTAACTTCCAAGTGAATGCAGCTGAAAGACAAGTTATTTAAAAGTCACTACCTTTAAAAGTGAACAGGTTTCTCCTCCCCATTTTCTTGCCAGTTGCACCTAGTGCATGTCTTCAGTTCTCTCGATTCCAGATGGCTCAGCTTCTCTTGATCTTCCCTGTGTGGGATGCACTTCCTCCACCAAGCCCACACTTGTAGGGTGGAGCTTCTACCCCAGATATGCCAGACTGAGAATACTGGGGTTTAACTGCCCTCAGCCTAGCTTGCTGGAAGATGGAGGTTCCATGCCAAGAGAGGCAAGACAGAATCCTGCCATAAAACAGAGTTGTCACTCCAAGAGAAGCTGACCGTTTTCTTTGAACCCAGTTTTGAAGCATTGGCTTGGAGATTTTGCTCAGGGGCAGAGGCAGCCCATAAGAACAGAGAGCGCCAAAGCTCTCCATAAAATAACTGTCTTTATTTGAAAGAAGTGGTGAGATGCAAGCCTAAAGGTGCTCTCAAAAGCAATAAAAATTTTGGTGATAAGCATTGAAGAGGAGGCAGGTGATTGAGAGCTATGTGATTAAACTCTAGGACTGTTTGTGCACTAGAGAGAACCACAGAGAAGGAAAGCTAAGAAAGTACTTCCAGGGATCAGAACAAACCTCAAAGACTGGGCTCAAAAATGATCTCTGAAAAGAGGCTTAAGTTAACCTGTATAACATGGTGGAACAACTTATGTTGCAGGGCTTTGTTGGAAACAAAAGAGAAGTCAGCTGACTATTGGTGAAGCCTAGCATTGGGTTGTGATAACAACAGAGACAGCCAGCCTCTGGGAAAGCCTCAAAATAAGAGACAATAAAAAGCTCCGCTACAACCATTGTCCACTCAGGCTGATTATGTGCATGTCCAATGCCATGCCCTCTGAGGAGTAGAATCAGAGGCTCCATAATTATCAGGGGAAATAGACTTCACTAAAATAGGCAGCCAAGTCATTAAATAGGAAAGTAAACAATAACAAGCCTCTGGTGGGGGATTAGTATCCAGAGTTGCTACAATATATTATTTTAAATGCCTGCTTTTCAAAAACAATAACAAGAATCACCAGGGTTTGCAAAGAAATAGGGAAGTGTTACTCATACACAGGGAAAAGATTTTTTCAAAAACAACCAGGCAACAGAAACTGAGTGTGACAAGGGACGTTAAATTTAACAGCACTTAACACATATTTTATACAAAGTTAACAAGTGGCTTCAAAGTAACCATTAGAAATATGTTTGGTTTTTTTTTTCTTTTTTGAGTTGGAGTCTCAATGATGCCCAGGCTGGAGGGCAGTGGCACGCGCCCAGCCACCGCAGCCTTGACCTGCTGGGCTCCAGAGATCCTTCTGCCTCAGCCTTCCAAGTAGCTGGTACTACAGGCGTGCACTACCATGCCCGGCTAATTTTTGATTTACTGTAGAAATGATGTCTCGCCAAGTTACCCAGGTGGGTCTTGAACCCAAGGGCTCAGGCAATCCACTCTGAGAACTAAAGGAAACCACGCTTAAAAAAGAAAAAGAAAGGCATAATGGCATTCTCTCCTTAAGTAGAAAATATCAAAATAGATATAATTTATCAAAAAAGAAAATTCAAAAATTAAAAAGCCCAACAAGTGAAATTTTAAAAAGCTCTTTCAAGGGATCCAAGCTAAGATTTGAAAAAGAATCAACAAACTTAAATATAGATAGAGATTGTGCAGTGCAAACAACAGAAAGAAAAAATAATCAATAAAAATGAACAAAACTTCTAGAAATGTGAAACATCATTAATGAAATGAATATACGCATAATGGAAGTACCAGAAGGAAAGGAAAGAGAGGGGAATCAGAAAAAAATTCAAAGAATTTTATTAATATTAATCTACACATTCAAAAGCCTCTGTGAAAGATAAAGAGAAATGGCCCTCAAAAACAGACAGCAAAAGCAAAAATATACAGATAAAATTATATCCAACCAAAAAAATTTTGCACAGCAAAGGAACAATCAGCAGAGTAAAGAGACAGCCTACAGATTAGGAGAAAATACTTATAAGGGTTAATATTCAATATATTTAAACCACTCAATAGCAAGGAAACAAATAACTTGATTTAAAAATGGGCAAAGGATCTGAATAGACATTTCTTAAAAGAAAACATATAAATGGCCATCAGGTAAACAAGAAAATGCTCAACATCACTATCATATGGGAAATTTAGTTTAAAGCCACATGGGGATATCACCGCACATCTATTAGATCGGTTATTATCAAAAGATGGAAGATAACAAGTTTTGGAGAGAACGCGAAGAAAAAGGAACCCTAGAACAATGTTGGTAGGAGTGTAAATTAGTACAGCCATAATGGAAAATAGTATGAAGTTTCCTCAAAAAATTAAAAGTAGAATTACCATATGACCCAGCAATCCCACTGTGATGTATGTATCCAAAGCAAATGAAATTTCTATATTGAAGCAATGTTTGCACTCCTTTGTTCATTGCAATGTTATTGACAATAGCCAAGATATGGAATCAACTAAAGTGTCCACTGATGGACAAATGGATAAAGAAAATTCTCCCATTCTCTCTCCCTTCCTCCTTCCCTTCCTCCCTTGCTTTCTCCCTCCCTCTCTCCCTCTCCCGCCCTCCCTTCCTTCTTTCCTCCCTCTTTCTCTATCTATATTTATATAAGTATGTGTACATATGTATATACCTACAATTAAATGATTCAGCCTTGGCCGGGTGCGGTGGCTCAAGCCTATAATCCCAGCACTTTGGGAGGCAGAGGCGAGAGGATTGCCTGAGCCCAGGGTTAGAGACCAACCTGGGCAACTTGGCAAGACCTCATCTCTACAATAAATCAAAACATTAGTCGGGCGTGGTGGCACGTGCCTGTAGTTCCAGCCACTTGGAAGACTGAGATGAAAGGATCGCCTGAACCCAGCAGGTCAAGGCTGTGGTGGAGGTGAGCATGGCACAGCACTACAGCCTGGGTGACAGTGAGATTTCAACTCAAAAAAAAAAGATTCAGCCTTAAAAAAGAGAAAAATTCTGCCATTTGTGATAAGAAATGAGTGAAACTGGAGGACATTAGACTAAGTATAAAAAGAAAATACTGCATGATATTGTCTGTATGTGAAATCCTAAACAGTGGAACTCATAAAAGCAGAGGGTAGAATGGTAGTTGCCAGGGACTGGGGGTGGGGATGGGAGAAATGGGGAAATGTGCGTTTAAAAAAAGCCCAAAATTTCAGTGATGCAAGATGAATAAATTTTGGAGATCTAATGTACAGCATGATAACCATAGTCAATAATACTTCATTGTATACTTAAAACTTGCTAAGAGAGTAGATATTGAATGTTCTCACAACAAAAGAAAAAATAGTAACTACATTGAAAATGTTAGTGTGCTTGATTTTGGTAATAATTTGCCAATGTACGCATGTATCAAAATATCACATGGTATACCATAAATATATATATTTATTTGTCAATTATATCTCAATGAAGTTGGACAAAATTAAGTGTTTACTAGATGAAAAAAAGGCAAAAAAATCTCGGAAGCAATAAGAGAAAAATATTATGTACTGGAGAACTCCAGTAAATTAACAACTGACTTATTATCAGAAATGAGAGAGGCCAGCAGGCAGACCGATGACATATTCAAAGTACTGAAATAACAAAAAACTGTCAGCTAAAAATCTTATGTTCAGAAATATTATCTTTCAGAAATGAAGGTGAAATAAAGACACTTCCAGATAAACAAAAACTGAGACAGTGTTGCTTCAGACCCTTTTTGCAAGACATATGAAAGAAAGATCCTTAAACTGAAGAGAAATTACCCTAAGCAGTAATTCAAATCCCCCCGCAAAAAAGTGATGAATATCAGTAAATGTAGTTATATTATCATAAAAGACAGTTTAAATGCATATTTCTTCCCTTTTCTTATTTTAATTGAAATGATTTAAAAACACATGATATAAAACAATATGTACATAATTGTATCATTAGGCCTATCCATGTATTACTGTAACTTACATGACAATAACAGCACAAATCGGTTGGGTAAAATCAAAGGTATTCGGGAAGAAAATGACACCAAATGGTAACTTGAATCCACAGGAACAAATAAAGAGAACCAGAAATGGTAAATAATAAAGTTAATCTAACTTTAGGGTTAATCTAACAAACTCTATACAGATATGCTTGCCCTCCACTCTTCTCTCATCTTCTTTAAAAAGACATAAAATATATTTAGTAACAATTATAACAGGTATTGCTGGATTTGTAACATATATAGATATAATCAGTATAAAATGAATAGCACAAGACTGGAAAGAGACAACAAAACTGTATAGAAGTAACATTTCTATATATCACTAGAATTAAGTTAGTATATATCCGTAATAGATTTTGGCAAGGTAAGATGTATATTGTAAGCTTTAGAGCAGCCACTCAGAAAATAATGCACAAAGTAGTGAAAAATTGCTCAAGAAATTAAAATGTTACACTATAAAACATTCACTTAATGAAAAAAAGGAGAAAAAAATAGACAAGCTATGTAAAGAAAATGAAGTTGAACCTCAATGATAACAATAAATGTGAATGAATTTTTAAAAATCCAATCAAAGTCAGAGATTGTCAGATTGAATAACACAAGACTGACCTATTAATATATAATGTCTACCCGAAGATTCAAAGAAAATTGAGTGAGAGGAAAAGGACAGAAAAAGTTATATCATACAAACAGCCATGTTAAGAAACCTGACATGGATAAACTATTATCAGATAAACAGAATTAAAACAAAAATATTACTAGAGATAAAGAGAAATATTTTATAATGCTAAAAGGATCAGTTCATCAAGAAAATATGACAGTTAGTATAAACACCTAACAACAGAACCCCAAATGAAGCAAAAACTGGCCAAATTGAACATAGAAATAGACAATTCAACAATAATAGTTGGAGACTTCCATAACCCATTTTTAGCAATGAATATAACAATTAGGGAGAAGATCAACAAATAAATAAAAGAGTTAAAAAAATAAAAATAAGAAACTAGACCTAACAGATATCTATAGAACAATCCACTCCAAAATGGGAGAATTCACATTCTTCTCAAGTGTACATGAAACATTCTTCAAAATAGACCAAATGGTAGGCTATAAAACAAGTAGCGATAAATTTAAACGGGTAGAATTATGCAAAGTATGTTTTCTGAATATAATGGAATAAAATTAAAAATTGATAACAGAAAGAAACCTAAGATATTTGCAAATATGTTGAAATTTTAAAACACACCTCTGAAAAACAAATGAATCAAAGAATAAATCACAAGAAAAATACTTTGAGATAAATGAAAATGAAGACATGCATACCAAAACTCATGGGATGCAGAGAATGTAGTGCTTAGAAGAAAATTGATAGTTATAAATGCCTATACTAAAAATGAAGAAATATCTCAAGTCAACAACCATATTAAAGGAAGCTCTCTGGACAGTTGAAACCAAGGAAAAGTAAACCGAGTGCAAGGCAAACTGAATGCAAAAATAAACAAGATAGGGTGAAAAGAAATTAGTGGACAGAAAAACAAGAAAGAAAATAAATGAAACCAAAAGTTGGTTCTTGGAAAAGATCAACAAAATTGACAAACCTTTTGCTTGATTAACCAAGACAAAAAGAGAAAAGACTCAAATTACTAAAATCAGTAATTAAAGAGAAAGTATTACTACCAGCCTTACAGAAATAGAACTATAAAGGAATGAAATGAACAATTGTATGACAACACATTAGGTAACCTATACAAAATAGGAAATTTCTAGAAAGACACAAACTACTGAGATTGACTCTAAAAGAAATAGAAAATCCGAATAGGACTAAAACAAATTTTTAAATTAACTCATTCACAATTTGCTTACACGAATTTACATCATACCAAATTCTGTTCCTCAGTTCCACTGACGTGAATTTATGTCTTTGCAAATGTTATTTCTGAGTGCTGCAATGTTTAATATGTATGTGTTACTATATTTTGCTTGAAAATGAATACTGGCCAGGCTCGGTGGCTCAGCCTGTAATCCCACGCTTTAGGAGGCCGAGGTGAGTGAATTACCTCAGGCTGAGGGTTCGAGACCCGCCTGGGCAACTTGGCGAGACCTCATCTCTACAATAAATCAAAATATTAGCCGGGTGTGGTAGCGCGCACCTGTAGTTCCAACTACTCGGAAGGCTGAGGCGGAAGGATCGCCGGAGCCCAACAGGTCGAGGCTGCAGTGGCCAGGAGCGGTCACTGCACTCCAGTCTGGGCGACAGAGTGAGACTCCAACTCAAAAAAAAAAGAAAGAAAAAAGAAAATGAATACTGAGGCAAGGGGAGGGAAAATTGAGACAAATTACCTGATACTGACTGTGCAATGTTGTTATTGATTTACATAGTTGGTAAAAATTGCAAGTTGGTCATTAATTGGTTGCAATTAGTGTTGTATATTTGTTTTTTGATATTTCAGGGCTTCCATACTTAAAAGTTTTCCATAATTCTGGAAACATGAAGAAATATATGCTGATGAGATTTCTGAGGTCAAAGGTGAATCCAGTGAACTTATTGGTGTTAGTGAAACAGATAGTGATGTAGTGATGCAATGTAAATGAAGAAATATATATAGATATGACATATACAGTATATATTTGGTTTATAATACAAATAAAAATACAAAATACAGAATGCTAGTCAGAGTGGTGTCTGAGGCAAATCCTGGATATGTCTGCAACTTTCAGCTGTATTGTGAAAAAGGTGACAATTTAGAAAAGACCATTTCACTTGTGCTTAATGACAGAAGTTTGCAGCAACCAACTTCAGTTTTTTTGTTTTTTGTTCATTTGTTTTCACCTGCTCTCAGTATTAGGAAAGTAAAAAATTTGCCAATTGTGAATGTGTTAATAATCAAAGAACTTCCCCCAAAGAAAAGTCCAGGACCTGATGATTTTGCTGGTTCATTCTACCGAACACTTAAAAGGCAATTAACAAACTTTTTTCTTAAATTCTTCTAAAAAATAGAAGAGGAGGGAACACTTTTCACCTTATCATATGAGGCCAGCATTTTCCTGATACCCCAATCAGACCAAGACATCACATGAAAACCACAGAATAATTTATCCTACAAATGTAGATGAAAAATCCTCAACAAAATACCAGCAAACTAAAAATTACACACTATCACCAATGAGATTTATCCCAGGAATACAAAGTTTGCTTAACATTTGAAAGTTAAGATGAGATTCTGCTGGGGGAGAGGGGCATATCTCATCAACGAGGGTACCTGCATCATGAATATTTGTATACTTAACCCTGAATTGCACCCCACATCTTTAAAATAAAAAGTTTAAAAAAAAAAAAGAAGCTCAAGACGAATGTTGATGTTGAATTACAGGGAGCTCTTTGTAATAAGAAATAGGTCTCTTTTCAACTTTGTCTGTAGTAACTTATTTTACTAGATGTGTTATTCTCACAAACTTAATGAAACTTCTGTGTGGCCATTTTTTCACTTATAATATTTTTGTAATACACTACATCCATAGAATAAATAAAAGACACAAGCCACATGATAATCTCAATCAATGCAGAAAAATAATTTGACAAATTCCAAGATTCTTTTATGATAAAAACACTCATCAAACTACAAATAGAAGGAAATTTCCTCAAGGTGATAAAGGGTATACATGACAAGCCAATATGTAACGTCATAATGGTGAGGCCAAATATTTTCTTCTGATATCAAGAGCAAGACAAGAATGTCCCCTCTTGCCATTCTCTTCAGTATGTTCCAAAGATTTTTAAGCAAGTCAGTTAGGCAATAAAAATTAAGTAAAAGACATCTAGATTTGAAATATATAAATATATTTCTGTTTGTAGATGATACGATGTGTTTGGAAATTTATAATAAATTCACTAAAAAGTTATTAGGTCTGATAAAGTTCAACAATACTGAAGGATACAAGATAAATACAAGGGGACTCCCACAAAGCAGAATTATTTTTAAAAAGTTGTGTACTTATTTGTACATGTGTAAACTTCAAAGTACTTCAAAGTACTCTCCATTTGATGCAATACACCTAGTGAGATGCTTTTTTCCACTGCTCACCAGTTTTTGAACTCATCAATTTTGATGATTGTTAGTGCTTCTGTCATTTTTTGGTTCATTTTTTCCATATCGGCAAAATGTTTCCCTTTGAGAGTTTTTGTTTGTTTGTTTTAATCTGGGGAAACAAAAAAAAGTAGCTCGCAGTGAGATCGGGTGAAAAGGGAGGGTGGGGCACAGGGGTCAGGTCGTTTTTGGTCAAAAATTGCTGAACACAGTGCAGTATAGGCAGGTGTGCTGGTAAATCACCCATTATGAAATGGGCAAACATGTTTAAAGACTCTCCAAAAAAAACCTCACTGAAGCCAAACACAGCTTCTCACAACAACACTAGCCAACACTGATGCCAATGGGTTCCTAAAACACTTATTTAGCAGGGGAGGTATTACAAGGGGACCATCCTCCAAATAATAATTCCTGGTTTTCTTGGGTCGCCCTCATGTATTTAAAATCAATTGTACTTATATACATTAGCAAAGAACAATCCAAAAATGAAATTAAGAAAACAAATCAGTTTGCAATAACAACAAAAAGAATAATATGCTTGGGAATACATTTAACAAAACTGCAAAATGCATACACCGATGTGTCAAGGACTTAATGAAAATGAATAAAGTAACTGATGCTCAGAAAAACAACTCACTTAAAAAGATTCAAGAAGAGTATCAATGTTGCATTAGAGGGAGTAATTTGTAATAAGAAATAGTTCCCATTCCACCTTTATCTGTAATTCGTTTCTTACTGGTTGTGATTTTAGGAAATTTACTTAACAGTCTGTGCTCCCATTTTCTCATTTATAAAATTAGAGTGACAACAGCATGATCATCAAAGGTCATCATGAGGTTTAAATGAGAGTAATTGCACAAAACAAGGTTCCTGGTAAGTAGCAAGGGCTCTCTCTGTGTTCATTAATTTTAAAATATTTCATGTCTTTTAAAAATGTTTTATTTTTTTCTAGAGTTGTGGAGTACATGGGAGGATTTACAACATAAGTAAATTTTGTGTAGGTGAAGTTTAAGCTTCTAGCGAACTGTCTTTTCCTGACAGGGGACCTAGTTGTGTGTGGTTGTCTTCCCTCCCTCCTTTGGTTGTATCCGGTATCTGTTGCTTCCACCTTTGCGCTCCTGTGACCAGTGATCAGGGCCTGCTTATGAGTGAGAGTATGTGGTATTCCATTTTTTGTTTTTGTGACAGTTCGCTTAGAATGATGGTCTGTGGTTGCATCCATGTTGCTGCAAAAGGCATATTCTGTTTTATGGCTGTGTAGTATTTCATTGAATATATGTACATTTCTTTGTCCAGTCTTTCTTTATCCACTTTCAGTGGCTATCTGGGTTGCCTCCAATGCTTTTCCTTTTGTGAATAGTGTTGCAATGAATGTATGTGTGCTGGTGTCTTTTTCGGCAGAGTGACTTATGTTCCTCTGGATACATTCCCAGAAGTAGAATTGCTGGATTGCATGGTAGCTCAATTTTTAGTTATTTGAGGAAACACCACACTGCTTTCCACACAGGATGAAGTAGCTTACAGTTCTACCAATATCGTAGAATTCCCTTTTCTCCACAGTCACGAGAACACCTGTTTTTTTGTTTGCTTTGTTTTATTTCCTTTTTAAAGATAGCCATCCTTACCAACGTTAGATAGTATCTCCTTGTAGATTTGATTTGCATTTCTCTGTTGCTTAGTGAGGCAGAGCATTTTTTCATGTTTGTTGACAGCTTTAATGTCTTCCTCTAAGAAGTGTCTGTTCATGTCCTTTGCCCACTTTCTTTTCTTTTCTTTTCTTTTTTTTTTTTTTTGAGTTAGAGTCTCACTCTGTCGCCCAGACTGGAGTGCAGTAGCCGCTCCTGGCCACCGCAGCCTCGCCTGCTGGGCTCCGGCGATCCTTCCGCCTCAGCCTTCCAAG
>NW_007245729.1:536789-563082 GCF_000164805.1 Carlito syrichta
GTAGAGATGAGGTCTTGCTGCCCAGGTGGGTCTCGAACCCGCGGGCTCAGGCAATCCACTCACCTTAGCCTCCCAAAGGCACGGGATTACAGGCTGAGACACCGAGCCTGGCTCACTTTCTTTTTTTAATACTTTTTTTTGAGTTGGAGTCTCATGCTGTCACACAGGCTGGAGTGCAGTGACATGCACATGGCCACTGCAACCTTGACCTGCTGGGCTCAGGCAATTCTTCCACTTCAGACTTCCAAATAACTGGAATTACAGGCATGCACCACCACGCCTGGCTGATTTTTTAATTTATTGTAGAGACGAGGTCTCACCAAGTTGCCCAGACTGGACTTGAACCCGTGGACTCAGGCAATTCTCTCACCTTGGCTTCCCAAAGTGCTGGGTGTGAGCCACCAGGTGAGCCACCAGGTGAGCCACCCTCCCCAGCTGCCCACTTTCTAATAGGGTTGTTTTTTTCCTGTTAATTTATTTAAGTTCCTTTTTAAATCCTGGATGTTAAGGCTTTGTTGGATGCATAGCTCTCACAAATATTTTTTTCACATTCTATGGGTTCTCTCTTTACACTCTTGAAGATTTCTTTTGCTGCACAAAAAACATTTTAGTTTGATAAGGTGCCACCTGAGGACTTGGCCGTTAATTCATTGCCTACTCTGAGGTCCAGAAGGGTCTTCCCTAGATTCTTCTAAGATTCTTATAGCTTGAGGTTTCATATTTAAGCCCTGGATCCATTTTGAGCTAATTTTTGTATAGGGTGATAGTAAGGGCCCAGTTTCATTCTTCTGCATGTGATCAGTTTCCCCAGCACCATTTGTTAAATATGGTTTCCTATCCCTAGTGTTTGTTTTGTTGGCTTTGTTGAAGATGAGTTGGTGCAGATCCATGCTTTTCTTTTTTTAATTATAAAGATGTGGGGTACAATTTAGGATTAGATATACAAACATTGATTATGCAGGTACCCTTCTGGATGAGTTGTACCCCTCCCTCCCTTGGTAGTTTCCCTCAACTGCCAATCCCATCCCCCCTCCCCTGGCAGTTTCCCGCTACTGCCAATCCCTTTCTTATAGTATTATAATTGTTCAAGGTCCACTTATGAATGAGAACATATGGTACTCCGTTCTTTGTTTCTGTGATAGATCACCGAATATGATTGATTCTAAATCCATTCAAGTTGCTGCAAAGTCCATATGTTTGTCCTTCTTTATGGCTGCATAATATTCCATTGTGTATATGTGCCACATTTTTTAAATCCAGTCCAGTTTCAATGGGCAACGTCATTGGTTCCATGTTTTTGCTATTGTGAATAGAGCTGCAACAAACATACTATGCGGGGATCTGTTTTATAAAATGATTTGAGTTCCTCCAGGTATATTTGCAATAGGGGAATTGCTGGGTCATATGGAAGGTCAGTTTCTAGTTCTTTCAGAAACCACCACACTGTCTTCCAAAGAGTTTGCACTAGTTTGCATTCACACCAGCTGTGTAGAAGCAGTCCTTTTTCTCCCTTTCCTTGCCAGCATTTTTTGTTGTTTGTTTTATTTATGATGGCCATTCTTACTGGGGTTAGGTGGTATCCCAATGTGGTTTTGATTTGCATTTCTTTGATGATGAGTGAGGCTGAGCACTTTTTCATGTGTCTGTTGACTGCCTGTACATCTTCTTTTGAGATTCATGTCTTTTGCCCACTTTTTTGTTTTTTTCCTTTTGGTGTGTTTGAGTTCCTTGTAGATCCTAGGAACTCAAGGAACTCATTATCCTAATGAGATAATCAGATACTCAGTTGGTAGATATTTTTTCCCCATTCTCTGGGCTGTCTCCCTGCTCTTGATGGTTTCTGTTGCTTTGCAGAAGCTTGTTAGTTTGATGAGGTCCCACTTGTCTATCTTATTTCTTAAGTTACAGGTGTTTGGGGTTCTGAATATGAACTGGTTGCCAGTTCCAACTTCCATAAAAGTGTGCCTGTTGGGAGCCAGCCACGGAGGCCCACTGAGTGTTAGGTATCAGGGAGGGCCGTGGACCCTGAGACCACTAGAAGGCATTCGGGAGCCGTTGACCCCATTTCCTCCTCCTTTTACCATATAGCACAAGTAACCTAAAGGAACTCTGCTGACCTAAACTGAAAGCTCTGTGACTGTGACAGGCATGGCTCACTCCAGAAACTCATTGTTCCTGTTTCCCATGAACTGCAGTTTCGGCTTAGGTATTAGATATAATTCAAACTCAGGTCACATTTAGGAGCCTTTTATATGGTACAAGCTTCTTTATAAGATTTAAAAGTATATTTGTAGAATTAGTATATACTTATGGAGAGCTGTTTTCAGCTTTAGATGGTATAGATGATTATCTAGAGTTACCAGAAATGACCCAGCATGAACTTTGGGCTGGGCCACATTCCTGAGGGCCCAGCGCATACTTTGGACTGGGCTGTATTCTTTTAGAATTGGTTTAAGCTATAATTAAGAGCTTCCATAACAATTGTGTAAGTAGTACTAGGATAGAATAGAAAGGTAATAAGATTTAAGTTAGTCATCGTGGGTGTTATGTACGCATGAGCTTTATAAGTTATTGATTATTAGAACATCATGATGCTAGTAGGGATTGTTGCATTGCTTTTGAGGAACATTAACTAGCATAGGGGAAAAATAAGACAATTTTGCAGTTTGTCCTTCCTCGTATCTGAGAAAACAACTGGTGGGTGGAGGATGCCCCTCCTGCACTTGGCTATGTGTTCACGTGAAAGACTTGTGAGACTGTCTGTGTAAAATTTGGGGATAAATACCTGCTGTAACTTCCAATAAATGGCTTCTGCACTAGACAGAGTCCAGTCTCTTTCTTTCTCCCCCATCTCTCTCTCTCTCTCTCTCCTTCTTTCTCTTTATTTCTCCAGAATAATTGCCAATACCACCACACCTTCCAGGGACCCTCTAAATCTCTCTGCAGGGCTTGGCCTCCCGCAGTGCCTGCATTTTCTAAGATTATTATGGTTTGAGGTTTTACATTTAGTTCTTTGATCCATTCAGAGTTAATTTTTGTGCATGGTGATAGGTAGGGGTCCTGTTTCAATCTTCTGCATGTGATGAGCCAGTTTTCCCGCACCATTTACTGAATAGGTTCTCCTCTCCCCAGTGGTGGTTATTGGAGGCTTTGTCAAAGATGAGTTGGTTGAAAAATTGAGGCTTTGCTTCGGAATCTCTATACTGTTCCATTGGTTTATGTGCCTGTTCTTATATCAATACCAGGCTGTTTTGATTACTGTAGCCTTATAGTAAAGTTTGAAGTCTGGAAGTGTGATGCCTCCTACTTTGTTTCTTTTGCTAAGGATTGTTTTGGTTATTCGTGGTCATTCATGTTTCCATATGAATATCTATATTGTCGTTTCCAGGTCTGAGAAGAATGATGCTGGTAATTTAATAGATATTGCATTGAATCTATAGATTGCCTTTTTTTAGGATGGACATTTTAACAATGTTGATTCTTCCTATCCATGAGTATGGCATATCTTTCCATTTGTTTGTATCTTCTTGGATTTCTTTGAGTAGTGTTTTGTAGTTCTTATTGTAAAGGTCTTTCACTTCTCTGGTTAGGAAGATGCTGCGGTATTTCATTTGTGTGTGTGTGGCTTTTGTGAATGGGATTGTGCTTTTAATTTGGGTCCCTGCCTGCTGTGTTGTTGTATAGGAATGAAACTGTCTTTTGCACATTTATTTTGTACCCTGAGACTTTGCCAAAGTCCTTTATCAGTACAAGCAGGTTTTTGACAGATTCTCTTGGATGTTCAAGGTATAGGATCATATCATCAGCAAAGAGGGACAACTTGACTTCCTCTTTTCCTATTTGGATACTCCTGATTTTCTTCTCTTGTCTAATTGCCCAAGCTAGAACTTCCAACACCATGTTGAACAAGAGAGGTGAAAATGGGCAGCCTTGTCTTGTTCCAGTTTTCAGGGAAAATGTTTCCTGTTTCTGTCCATTTAGCAATATATTAGCTGTGGGTTTATTGTGGTTGGCACTTACTATTTTGTGGTATATTCCTTCTATACCTAGGTGTTTGAGGGTTTTTATCAAGAAGGGATGCTGGATTTTATCAAAAGCTTTTTCTGCATCTAATGAGATAATCATGTGGTTCTTGTTTTTACATCTGTTGATGTATTTAATGACATTTATGGTCTTATGAATGTTGAACCAGCCCTGAATCCTGGGGATGAAGCCTACTTGGTCATGGTGGATGATTTTTGAGATGTGTTTTTGGATCCAGTTTGCTAGAATTTTGTTGAGGATTTTTGCATCTATGTTCCTAAGTGATATTGGCCAGTAGTTCTCTCTTTTTGTTGGATCTTTACCCAATTTGAGTATCAGTGTGATGTTAGCTTTGCAAAATGATTTAGGGAGAATTACTTCTTTCTCAATTGCCTGGAATACTTTCAGTAGGATTGGTATCAGCTCCTCCGTGTACATTTTGTAGAATTCTGCTGGAAAGCCATCCAGTCCAGGGCTTTTTCTTTCTTTTTTTTTTTTTTTGTAGGTAGTTTTTGTGTGGCAGAGTCAATTTTCTGGGTTGTTATTGATCTATTTAGTGTATCAGTCTCTTCTAATTTCAGCCTCCATTTCATTTAGGTTATCAAGTTTGTTTCCATATAGGTATACATAGTAATCTCTAATAATCTTTTCTATTTCTTTGGGTTGAGTTGTGATTTGATCTTTTGTATTTCTGATTATGTTTATTTTGGTGATGTGGATTCTTCTGCTAAAGTTGGGGTTTTGGTGGTCTTCTCTTTCCAGCTCCCTTAGGTGATTTGTTAGGCTGCTAACTTGTGATCTTTCCATTTTCTTGATGTGTACTTGTAGAGATATAAATTCCCCTCTGAGAACTGTTTTCATGGCATCCTAGAGATGTTGGTAATATGTTTCTTCTTTTTCATTTGTTTCCAGGAATCTTTTAATTTCTGCTTTGATTTCAGTGTTGACCCAGTAGTTGTTCAGGATCATGCTGTTTAGTCATCATGTCTTTGTGGACTTAGGGGAAATTTTATTGATGTTGATATTTATTTTTATTCCACTGTGGTTTGAGAATGTGCATGACAAGATTTCAACCTTATGGAATTTGTTTATGCTTCATTTATGGCCAAGGATGTGATCAATCTTGGAATACATTCCATGTGGTGATGAGTAGAATGTATATTCTGTGGTTGTTGGGTGGAATAATCTGTACATATCTATTATGTCCATTTGGTCGAGTGTGAAGTTAATGTTCTGGATCTCCTTGTTGATCTTTTGCCTCGATGATCTATCTAGGACTGTTAGTGGAATATTCAAGTCCCCTGCTATATTAGTGTCAGAGTCAATATCTTTTATAGTTTACTTAGTAGTTGCTTTATAAAGGCTGGTGCTCTTGTGTTGGGTGCATATATGTTTAGGATGGATATTTCTTGTTGATGGATTGAACCTTTTATCATTATATAGTGTCCTTTTGCATCTTTTTACATTTTTGATAGCTTAAAGTTGTTTCGTCTGATATTAAGATCGCAACTCCTGCCTTCTCTTGTGATCCATTTGCCTGGAAATTCATTTTCCATCCTTTAAATTTGAGTCTCTGTGTGTCCATTGTAGTGAGATGAGTCTCCTGGATGCAGCAAATAATTGGGTCATGGTTTCTTATCCAGTTTGCCATTCTGTGTCTTCTCAGTGGTGCATTTAGTCCATTCACATTCAGGCTGATAATTGAAATATGTTTGTTTATCTCTGTCATGAGGTTCTTATAAAATTTTTTCTTTGTTTGCTTGTTTTATTTTGGCTTTGGGGTTGATGTATGTGTGTGTTGTCAAGTTTCTTGTTACGCTGTATTCTCTGTTGAGTCTGTGCTCTGCTGTTCTCTTGGGATGTGTGTGGTCACTCTTTTTTTTTTCTTTCTTCTGTGCTTAATACCTTTTTAAGTGTCTCCTGTAGAGCCGGTCTGGAAGCTGCATAATCTCTTAGGGATGTCTGGGAAGGATTATAATTTTCCATCACTGATGAAGCTCAGCTTGACTGGATAGGAAATTCTTGGTTGAAATTGTTTATCTTTGAGGACTTTGAATATAGGGCTCCAGTCTCTTCTTGCTTGTAGTGTTTCTGTCAATAGGTCTGCTGCTCTTCTGATTGGTTTTCCCTGGAAGGTAGTCTGAATTTCTCTCTTACTGCCTTTAGGATTCTTTCTTTTTTGCCTACTTTGTGTAGGTGAATTATTATGTGTCAAGGGATTGGTCTTCTCATTTGATGTCTTGTGGAGGTTCTCTCTATATCTCTTGTACTTGACTGGTCACACCTCTGGTGAGATGGGGAAAGTTTTCTTGGATTATCTATTGGAATACTTGCTCCAAATTTTTCTCCATTTCCCTTTCTTCTTCTGGGATACCAATCAGGCATAGGTTCAGCCTCTTGATATAATTGCACATCTCTTGTAGGCTTTGTTCTGTCTTTCTGAGTCTTCTTTCTATGTTTTTTACAGATTGGGTTAATTCCATGTTCTGGTCTTCAAGTTATGAGTTTCTTTCTTCAGCTAGATTAATTCTGCAAACCATTGGAGCAGGGGTTCAAGTAAAGGGACCCAGTCTAGTAGCATAGTATATGAAAATGGAGAAGGCACTTGGATTCAAATCATCATTATTCTACTTGTCTACGATTACCTCATTCATCTTCTATTTTATTCACAAAAATATCAGGCTAAAATCTTCCTTTCTGGCTTTGTGTGAGGATGAGATCAGATTAAAAATGTAAAACCTCCCTATCCCTACCAGAATAAATCCTGCAATAGAGAACATGTGGTATAATTGTCCAAGACTTGACCCATCCAAACCCCTTACCAAACCCATTTGCCTCATCCCTATATCCATCCGCATGTAGAGATACAGGTGGGACTCTGGGAGGTGACACCAACTTTCTCTTGATTGAGTTTATCCTTTGGACTCAGAGACAAGAGACAGAACTATCTCCTGGTATGCTTTTCTCCTAACTCACAGGATTGGTTGGGTTGGGAGGGGAGTAGACAATAACAAAATATATGCAGCAATAGATGATGGAGGGGGTTGTCTTTTCCCTCTGTCTCTCAGTCAGGTCATTAGCCTGACACACACCTCAACCCTGGGCTCACATGGGTCATCATCATTATCTAGTACAGAACATAAAACAGCTCTAGTTCATGTTTTCAATTTCTATCATTTATTTCAATTTTTTCCTTTTATTGGAGAATGCAGTTTGCTTGATTTAAGGGTATTGTGAATGTAGAGATGGTGAAGTAGGTTCACTGTGCACTGGTATCAATCCCAGGCTGGCAGGACACTAAACAACTCATGCATCACACTCTGGGCCATGCCAACTTCCACAGGGAGAGAACACTCACACGCAAGTTACATAAAGCAGGGTTACCACTTAAAAATAAGCAACACAAAACAACAGAAGCCTAGGTTTCATGGCAAGCCAGTCATCCAAGTCTCAGGAAAGCTGCCCAGGGCAGATGGATTCACCCCATGTGCTTCTCATCAGAGGGGATTGAAAAAGGATTTATACCCTGAAGACACATGACCCACTGAGCTAAAGCATTGTAGGATAGTCAGTTCTATGAAGGACAGGAACACAGCCTGGATGTTCTGAACAGTTTCTTCATATCTCTGGATATAGTTATCTTAGTCCATTTGAGTTGCTGTAAAGGAATACCTGAAACTAAGTAATTTATGAAGAAAAAGTGTTTACATATTCACAGTATAAGAAACATGATGACAACATGTGCTTCTGACAAGGGCCTCAGGCAGTTTCCACTCATGGCAGAAGAGAAGTGGAGTCAACATCTGCAGAGATCAGAGAGATGATATGCAAGAAGGGAGGAAGGTGCCAAGTTTGTTTTAACAACCATCTTTCCAAGAAAATAATGGAGAGAACTTGGTCGCCTCCCCTCATAAAGGGCATTAATCTATTCATGAGGGATTAATTCCTTTGTCCTCTTTGCAGTCTCCACCTCCAACACTGAGGATCAAATTTCACTGTGAGGTTTCCATGAGCCAAACACCCAAATGACAGAAGTTGTATTCCCAGGATACTCTACAGTTGTCCTGAAAACTAATATAGAGAAAGTGGAATAAACCAGAGTCCCTTGTCTTCTGGGAAGGTGTCCAAAGGGATAGTATATGTAATCGCCTGGAAAAAGACAAATGAGGGTCACCCATGAAGAAAGATGCTATGATTTGCTTCTTATTGGATGCACATCTTCCTCTAGAGAAGCCCGGTACCTGCAAGTTCTGACAGGGATCTCAGAGGCCATCATCCTCTTTGGCATCCTCCTTTTCTTCCTCATTTGTCACTGGTGCTCTGCCAAAAAGGGTAAGTAAGTCTTAGGAATAAGAGGCCAGAGATTATCGTGTAGCATGATGTGTGGAGTGGGAGTGTTGGGGTGTGTTCTTGTTGAAACAATGATACCTTACCCAAGGCAGAACCAAAGAAGTAAGGTTTTCCCAAGAAAACCCTACCCCTGCCCTAAGTGCACAAGCTATTGACTAATTCTTCATTATATCCTCATGCCCAGTGCAGCCACAAATATATAGAAGAATCTATGAAAGAAAGGAAGTAAGAGACTAAATCAAGTGATGGAAATTGGGAGCTGTTCATGAGATGGGTTTCTCAAGTTAAAGAGGTAGAATACCTGACTCCACTTTTTGGTCACTGTGTCATCTCAGGCACACACTGTATCTCTCTGTGTGTTTGTATGTTTGTAAAGTCAGGACACAGTAGTGCCCTCCCAAGTGTTTTACTGACTTCTATCTCCTACAGATGCTGCTATAATTGACTGAGAGCCTGAAGTAGACAGAAAAGTCAACAGGGAGGTAGATCCTCCTCACCCAGCATCTTTAATAAATAGTCTATAATAAATTTCTAATAGTCCCCTAGAATGTGTGTACTCAACCTCACTCAACATTCCCCTCTTTCCAGAACTGTAATGAAGGAGACCCACAGGAGGTGACATACACACAGTTGGATCATTGGATTTTCACATGGAAAAAAATTACTCTCACTTCAAAAGGCTCAATGAACCCTTGGCATATACCAGTGTGTACACAGAACTTGCAAAATGTTAAGCTTCAATAAGAAGTTATTTCCCATCTCGTGTGCACACACAGAATAACCTGAACAGTGTCTTCTGTGGAAGCCATACCCCTTTCTCAAACCCAAGTTGACAGCACAAATGTAACAGCAGCTAGAATCTGAAGACATAAACCATCTTTAAGGTCTCCCTTCTTCATTTTGACATTAATCTGATCATGATTTCTCTTGCTGTCAGATTTCTATGGTACTATTTTCTTTTTTTTTTTTTTTTGAGTTGGAATCTCACTCTGTCACCCAGACTGGCCACCCGGGAGTGGCCACTGCAGCCTCGACCTGCTGGGTTCCAGCGATCCTTCCACCCCAGCCTTCTAAGTAGCTGGAATTACAGGCACACGCTACCACGCCTGACTGATTTTTTTTTTATTTATTGTAGAGATGAGGTCTCGTTACCCAGGCCGGTCTCGAACCCGCGGGCTCAGGTAATCCACTCACCTCAGCCTCCCAAAGGTGCGGGATTACAGACTGAGCCACCAAGTCTGGCTAGCAGTACTATTTTCTATTGAAGAGAAAATAAAAGCCTTTGATTAGTCCACACTTCTCTCTTTCACTACATCCCAGATGACCTCTACAACTTAACTGGCTGTGCTCTTTAGTCCTACTTGATGCTACAATCACTCAGAGTAAATCACAATTCTATACATATGAGTGGGTCACTACTAACACTGGACTTAAGCACATGTTGTTCCTGAATGTTGTTTTTCAATCTTCTGTCAACAGGAACATGTCTGTATTTTTCTGTAATATTTCATTGTTGTCCTCACTCTTTCAAGAAATTTTTTCTCACCTTGAGGTTTAGGTAAGATGTCTCTTTGCTTGCCAACATTACACACATTACTGTTAGTATAGACATATTACCCTATATGTTCTCCTTTTCATTCTCATCCCTTGACTGTGACCTTCATGAAGCAGGATGGAGCCTCATATGTCTCTTGGGTGAAGTTTCCTCCAAGATTGTAACACATAGGAAGTTTCTAAGATTACGTGTCAAATGAACAAGTGAGGGTTCTTACTTTCTGTGTACCAGAAAATCTTATAAACCAAGAAGAGACATTTGTAGAGTCATTGTCCTTGTTATTCTTGTCTCCACAGGTCATATACCAAAACATCTCATACACTAAAAATGTACAGTATGTACTCAGTATCCGTGTATTTTGCTTCTGTGGGCCCAACCAACTACAGATCAAAAATACTCAGAAAAGGTCACATATCAAAACATCATCTTGTATACTATAAATGTAAACTCTGTTCTCAATATCTATGGATTTTTTTCTTTCATCGATCCAACTAATTACAAATAAAAAAGACCCAGAAAAAAAATAATCCACAAAATTTCAAAAAGCAAAATTCAAATTTTCCATGCACCAAGTATGGTTTTTTCCCCTTTTTTGATGTTCATAACTGTGGGGGGAATACAACCAAGTACTACATAGAATCTACAAGAATGAAGTTATATATAGTCATTGCATCAAGTATTATATAAAAATCTAGAAGTGACTTAAAGGATTTGTGTAGGTTATATGCAAATACTGCACCATTTTATATAAAACAAATTTGAGCATCTGAAGGTTTTGGTATCTGAGGATTCTCAGGCAAAAAACCCTCACAAATACTGATGAGTAGTTGTATACAATTTTTATTTTTCAATTTAAAGATAAATTCTCAAAAATATGAGATAAATAAAAATGCTTGTCTAAGGTAAGATTGGGTTCAGGGTCATGTTTTTCTTTACATATAACCCTTAGATCCAATGCCATTTTCTAATAACTTAATTTTATTATAGAGATGTAGGGTACAAGTCAGGATTAGGTACATAAATAATCTATGCATAGGTGAAGTTTGGGCCTCCAACAGGTCCTTACTCCGCTGGTTTAGGGCCAGGTGCCCTTTCTGTTGTTATGTGCCCACCCCTTCCCCCGACAGTGTCCTGCAACTGCCAATCCCTCCCTTGGGCCATTATGATGAATGTTCAGGTCCCACTGATGAAAGAGAACATGTGGTATTCGGTTCTTTGTTTCTGTGATAGATCACTATGTATGATTGTCTCCACCTCCATTAAATTTGCTGTGAAGTTCATGGTTTTGTTCTTCTTTATGACTGTGTAATAATCAAACGTGTAGATGTACCTCATTTTCTTTATCCAGTTCACTTTTGATGGGGAGTAGGGTTGGTTCCATGTTTTGGCTATTGTGAATAATGCAGTAATAAACATGTATGTACAGAGGTCTTTTTTGTAGAACAATTAATGTTCCCTGGGTATATTCCCAGAAGTGGGATTGCTAGGTCATATGGAAGATCAATTTCTAGTACTTTTAGAAATCCCCACATTATTTCCCATAAAGGTGGACTAGCTTGCACTAGACATTTCATCCCACCTTAAACCGTATTTCAGCTTTTGTCAAAAATAGAAAAACTCTACCTTCACGAATGCATTTTTGGACTCTGTTTTTTGCTCAGTGTCTATGTTTAGTCTCAGGATGATGTCACATTTTACATTGTAACCTAATAGTGCCCCTTAAATTTTGTAATTAAATTGTTCTTCATTTTAAATATTGCCCTTATTATTATAGGCCATTTGTATATCCATGTAAATTTATATCAGGTTGCTAATTTCCACCCAAAAAAACCTCTTAATTTTGTTGTGATTGCATTAAATCTGTAGATCAGTCTGTCTGTAAATGTGTTAGTATTCAGACTTAAAAATTAAGAAGCAGGTTATACTAATTTGAATAATTAATTGTATTTAACCCAATAGATTAAAAAATATTGTTACCTTAACATATAATCACTCGTAGTCTTGGAAAAGGTCAGATACATGTCTAAGTAGGCAAATATTTTTTCTTCATAATACCTCATCCTCATATTTCAACTTGCCACAGTCAACTGCCCCAAGACTCAGGATAAGAAAGTACAGTGGGAATGAGTAGATCTACCTGGATGATTGTGGAAGGACAAAAAAGTTCAGGAAATTAAGACATCAGAGATTGGGGACTCATGAGAACTACAGGAGCAGTGATATTTCTGAAGCAGAGGTAGCATCAAAGTTAGCCTTGTGAGTGAACAGCAATGAAAATGATAGTTGTTGCCTGTACTGCTAGAACAGATGCACCCTTTATGCACCCACTCTGTGATGTGGGGAAATTCAAAGACTTTATCTTGTCAAAGACTACACACTATGGTGAATTTGTGGACCATTATGGGGCCCCAGGGAGAAGACTTCTGAGTGAATTCACTGTCTGCTGCATCAATCCCTAAAGACAAATTGTACTATAGTTTTAGGAGGTCAGGGCAGATATGGATTTTGAAAGAGACTTGGGTTGAGGAACCCGTAAGAAGACTTTGAATTTGGTTCCCAATTGTTTTAACAAGTAAGATGTTATATACAGCACAGACCATAGGAAAACCAGAGATACTCTCTGCAAGACAAGAATTTGTTCAACTTCCTCTGCACTCCTCAGTGTGTAGAGGTACCCAAACAGCAATGCTGGGGCCTGACCCACCACATCCAGTATATGATTTATTTCTACCAAGGCCTCTGGTTTTTCTAACACAAGTGTGTATCTCAGTCCACTTACTATTGCTGATGACAGAATACCTGAGACTGGGTAATTGATAATGAAAAGAAATTTATTTCTTACAGTTATGGAGGCTGAGATGCCCCAGGTTGAAGGACTGCATCTTGTGAAGGCCTTGCTTCCGTGAACTCTGCAGAGTCCAGAGGTCATGCAGGACATCACATGCGAAAGAGTTGAGTTCCATTTCTATGATACCCCATCCATGAATTCATCAATCGATTCACAAGGTCCTAGCCTCATGAACCCATCACCTCTTATAGTTCCCACTTCTTTATACTCCCATTGGAGATTAAGTTTCAACATAAGTTTCAGATGGGAAAAACACTCATACCATAGTAGTGTGTAATAGCTAAGAAAAGAAAAGAAGATATGGTCTCCCTGAGATTTGATTGAAAGTTGAAGTGATAGGAGAGGGATGATGGAGATACCTGCAGTTGTAGGTCAGATTCCCCCAGAGATCAAGGTATAGACCCTGGGAATCAACACAAGAACCTGAGCTCTTCCACACTCCAGCCTAAATTTCGCTTTTGGAGCACAGGATTTTAGCTAGGATGCTGGTTAAGGTGAGGATTTTGGTGGAAGTTAAGTTACCATAGAACTTTTCAACAGTGTTATAAATAGGCTGAGAAACTGAGATTTGTCCACAAACCATGATGTCTTCTTGGTAGAACACAGGAGACTCCTTCAAGATAGCTCAAAAGGAAAAATGGAGTCTTTGAGGGAGAGAGTTGATTCTGTGAAGGACCAGTTTTTGGTGACTTTGGGGAAAAGTCAATTTTTAAAAAAAGACTTTTGGAATGTGTGGTGGGAATGTGTCTAGAGATATTCCTACTAAGCAGATCTGTGTTCTGTGACCCTAAGGGGATTTATGTTCTGCACCTCAAGAAGGAGATGTGGGATGTGGATTTTTTGAGATGTACACAACTCCGTGAAGTCTCTAAGTGTTGTCCAGCCTGGACATGTAAGCAAACACTACAGAGCATAGGTGCTCAATGGGGGGCGTGCATTGTACTATACTTAGAGACATTTTTGGTTATCACAGCCAATGAGGGAGTGCTGCTGGCATCGAATGGGTACTGGCCAAGGATGCTGACCATCATCCCACAGTGCAAAGAGAAGCCCCCCACCACACAGCAATTCCAAAAGTCAATGGTAAAAATGTCAAGAAATTGTGCCTAGGATGTAACCCTTATCACTATCACAATAAAACCAGTTGCTCAGTGTGCCAGGAACCCTTGGTACATGTGGCATGTCCTCAGACAGGCTCATTTTTTACAATGGCAAAACCATGTTTTACTGTGTATAAATGCACACACACACACATACATAAACACAAATAGATGTGTATGTACTTGTCCATTAGAGGAATACACCTCTGCATGTGTACATATGTATGCATGTATACCCATAACACTTATATATTTTAAACAACACTTTCATTTATTCTTTGTTACAAATATTTTACATATTAAAATATATTTAGCAAAACAACTTTCAATATTTCTCAAAACTATAGTTTTGGTGAGGATACAAAGAGAAGGGAACTCTTGTACACTGTTCATTGTAATGTAAACTAGTATAATCATTATGAAAAGCAGTAGAGAGTTTCCTCAAAAAACTCTTCAATTGACAGATTAAATTGTATATACATATCGTGTACAACACGATGTCTTGAAATACAGTGGATCTTCGGTATCTGCACAGCATCAGTTCCACAATTCCCCACAGATACCAAGTCCACCAGTGTTCAAGTCCTGTATACAAGGTTGTGTGGGACAGTCAGCCTTCCACATCCACAAACTCTACATTCTTGTACTCAACCCACTACTGTTCAAAATACTAGAAAACATACAAAATAACAATAAAACATATAAAATTTTAAAATAAAATATAAAAACTCTTACATAGTATTTACACTCTATTAGGCCTTACAAGTACTCTGGAGATGATTTAAATTGCAAAGTAAGATGTGCCTAGTTTATTCCCAAATACTATGCCATTTTATATATGTAAAGGTTGCTTGAGCATCCCATCTGAGGATTTTGGTACTTGTGGGGGGCGGGGGGTTCCTACAATCACTTCCTCATAAATACCAAGTGACAATTGTACGTTGGGAATGGCCAAATCAAGCTAATTAACATATGTATTACCTCACATCACTGTCATTTTTGCAGTAAGAACACTTAAAATCTACTCTCTTTACTTTCTGCAAGCGTATAATACATTGTTAACTATAATTGCTGTGTTGTGTAACAGATCTTTTGAACTTATTACTTAAAATATTTTAACAAACTAAAAATAGGACTATGATACAATCCAGCAATCCCATTTATGAATATATAGTCAAAGAGAATTTTCTTATTTATTGCAAGATGATTCACAATATCCAAGGTATACAAAGCAATCTAAGTGTCCATTGATAGGTGAATGGATTAAAAAAACAACTGAAATAAATACACAGGCAGTTCCTCTTACCCATGCCAGTTCTGGCATGTCTTTCTATCTATCCTCTTTTCTTTCTCTAATAAACTTTGTAAACTTAAAAAAAGAAAAGAAATATATACCCAATGGAATATCTCCAAGCTTTTAATAAAAGTAATCCAAATTAAAACCACAAAGAGATACTAACTTGCACCAAAATGGCATTTGTAAAAGATCACAAAGCAACAGATATAGGTAAAGCTGCAAAGAAAGAAAAGAATTGTGCACTGTTTGCAGGAACGTAAATCAGTACAACCTTTAAAGGAAATAAGTATGGAGAACTCTGAAAGAACTAGAAATAGAACTACAATTCAATCCATCAATTTCACTTCTGAGTATCTGCCCAAAGAAAAAGAAATAATTATATCAAAAAGACACCTGCATTCATGTGTTTATTGCAGCACTCTTCACAATAGCAAAGCCATGGAAAACTAAGGGCCAATCAACTAATGAGTGGATTAAAAATGTGGTATAAACATATATACCAAGTAATACTACCCTGTCAGGATAAAATCGTGACTTTTGCAGCAAAATGGATAGGACACAAGGCTTTTTATTTAGTAAAATAGCTCAGTAGAAAGTCAAGTTCTACAAGTTATCATGCTTAAGTGGGAGCTGAGCCATGTATACACATGGACCTGCAGAGGTGAATAATAGACATTGAAGACTCCAAAAGATATGGGGTTTGAGGACTGTGAGGAACTAGAAATGATCTGTCAGGTACAATATTCTTTATTTGGGTAATTTTTATACTAACAACCTAGACATTACCACAGCCTGCTATATTCATGTAACAAATTGAACTTTTATCCCCTAAAACTATAAAAATGAAAAATTTAAAACCGTAAAGGATACATTTGTTAAGAAAACAAACATGACATTTGGAAAATAAAATATTTTCCTATTCTTAGTGGGGGGGGGGAACATTCATGAGTCAAACAACACATTCCCCATGAATTTTGCTAATGTGAGGTTTCCTGAAATATTTATAGTTCTTTCTCAACTGTACCCTCTGCAACCCACATCACTCAAGATATACAGAGAACTTGCTACATCCTGATCACTAATTTCAGCTAAATTAATATTATCAGTAGAGTGGACAAATGAGATATTCTACATCATAGCAAGACAATCATGGTCCCTACAGGCAAAACCCGGGGAAAAACATATACCTGGGGAAAATGGTGCATGTGTACTGATGTCCCATACAAGTGAATGCAATCGTTTTGGATCACACTTTCCTAAGAGTTTTTTCAAAAACATATTAAGCAGATCTGTGGCTAAATAAAAATTTGTTCTAATGAATATATTTAACAAATATATCACATGTAACAAATATATAATATTAATATTGTCCATCCATCATAGTATCCATTTTAGAGTTAAAATTTGATTGCTTCAGCATCACCTGCCACAAGTCATCTTACTTTTACAGACACCATATATAAAGGAAGATAAGATGGTGACCAGCATCTCGGCATCAAATGAGTGTTTAAAATTTTCAATAATCTCTGCATTTTGCTGAAATGCACTATAACCACAAAATTAATTTTCTTTCCGTGAATGATTTTTCAAGGCATCATAGGTGATTTTCCAATAACACAGAACTTGTTTCATAGTTAAAGTAATCAAAATTACTTTTTTCTAAAAAAAATTTCCTTATACCTTAAAAAGTTTAATTAACAAATAGAAATCGCAAACTTTTTTTTACAATTGCTTTTTTTCTACTAGCTTAAATTGTATCCATCATTACTATGATGTAAGAGACAGAGAAATAAACAAGCATTTGTCAGTGTTTCATGGGTTCCACTATGTTTGTGAACTTGAACAAAGACTACATTTTTAATGTGATTTCCAGATGCACTTACCAATATGAATATATATGATATATATGTGTGTGTGTGCATATATATATATATATATATATATGCTTCCATATACCAGTATTAACCTTAAAGCCTTTATACAATAAACCTCCAAAACACTGGCATTTTCTTCACCCAGTTTTGTGTTTCCCCATAGGACCAAGTAGGGAATGATGAACAAAAAGCATGACTTTGTATACATGCTTTTTCTTACTTCAATGGAAAATAGACTCTCTTCTTACTCAGGAGTTTTTGAGTCTGAAAAGTGCCTGGGTCTGATAGCGCATGGAGAATAATTACTATTCATTGGAGAAACTGACATTAACCTTTGATCACTACATAAGCAATCTACTTACAGTGTGATTATTTATCTGTATTAACTCTGGAAGCACTGTGGTCTGTTTGCCTTCACCTTTGTGCCAGCAAGTCCTATTTTGCTTGACTGCCAATAAATGCCTTTCCACCTGTTTCTGTAACAATTCTCACTTGTCTCTAACATGTCAGCTCTGTCATGCATACTGGATCTTTATGACTAGAAAGGTTGAGATATACAATAGACAGTGTGTGATATTTGGGTTTTATTAGTTCAAAAACAAATCATAGAAATAAATCACATCTCAAGCATAACCTTTGCAAATAATTCAAATACCTGTGGCTAATTTTAGCACATTAGGTTTTGTATAAATTAGTTAGGGTTTTCAGGTGCAATTGACAGAAAACTCATGAAAGGCAGTAAATTTCTGGACTCATGTTTGAAGCTGGGTTATTTGTTATGGATAAGAGTCACTATTTGGATTTGAGAATTTTCTAAGGCTGAAAATAAGAAAGTTATAGATGAGGTAAGATTAGAGATCAGTCTAAAAAATAACTCTAAAGAACCAGTCACACTCCTCAGCCTGAACTCTGAGAAACTAGAACAGGCTTTTATGATACCACTGATATGAATGCCCATGACAGGCAGCATTAGGACTCTACCTGGTCATGTCCAGTGTATTTGTCTTTCCTGTTTGCACTATGGTGTCATCTCTGTCTTGCATGAATAAGCAAAGGCAGCACAAGTAGCCCACTCAGTAATTGCCCTCCTGTGCCTCAGTGAGCTTTGGAGAGGATTCCCTGGGAGATGGGATTATATCTGTCACCAACACAACCACAGAAAATGCACCTTGACTTTTGTACCTTAGTGAATCAACCTTATGTTGCCAATATCAACATCTATATTGAGATAAATTTCAGGGTTCACACTAAAATAAAGATCTATTTCTAAAAAGCATTCAGGCTTTGGGTCTCTCCCTATTGGGGGCTTCCCTCCTCTGGAATCAGCTATTACATTAAATCAACACTGACCAAATACCTGAGTCTTAGGGAAGTGAAGCCCATGACACTACACTCACTTTTTTATCTAGTCCAGAATTTAACCAAAAGTTTTTCTCTTTAAAAAATATACTCAACAAACATAATGTCTTCACAACTCACTCACATTATACCATGTGACTGGACTTTATTTTTACTTATGGTTGAATAATATTCTATTGTATGGATAAACCACATTTTGTCTCTGCATTCATCAGGTGATGGACATTTGAGATGCCTCTACTCTCTGGCTGTTATGAGTTGAAACAATAGGAAATACATGATTGCATTCATATTAAATGTTCACAAAAGGCAAATACACAGAAAGAGAGAATCAATTAGTGACTCCTTAAAGAAGAAGGAAAGCGATAAATTAATACTGACTGCTCATAGGTATGAGGTGTCTTTCTGGGGTGATTATACAATATGAATTTTGATAGTGGTGATGATTACATAACATCACAGTTATACTAAAAAGCACTAATTTTACATTTTAAAATGGGTCATTTTGCATTGCAAAAATTAAGATCTATCAATCAATCAGACAATTAATAAGCATTATTATCCAGGTTTCTGCCCCAAGTGTAAAAATCTAACTATTACTTCCACCCTAACAATGAATGGTATTTAACTTTTTCTGAGACTATCAAACAACGGAGCACTCAAAGTTGCTGTGTAGTATGAATTCCAAGGAAAAAAAAGATGTACTGATTGGCTCCCTGATGCAGAGCACATGAGAATGAGTTTCAACCATATATGCTAGAAAGAAAAAAATCAGCTAATATTGCAGTGATTCTTTGGGAGTCGATGTTAGTGACATTCAAGACACCCTATCATCTAGGGACCACATACAGAAGGGAAGTTTGTACACACTCACATACTCTATGCTGTGAACCTTGATTAGGTATTCTCAGTAAATTTGGGGACAGGTAAGGATGCCATATTTATGGTGCTGTATGATTAGATTGCACGGTATAAGGCCTGAAACCACACTCCTTCATTACACTTATCCTTCACTTACATAAAGTAAATGCCATAATTCTTAGGGGAAAGGTAAGAAAAACCTGTCAGTCTCAGGTCCCAGTAATGACCTTACTGTGGCAGGATAAAGGAAGGTAGATGAAAAAAGTCATTCTACTCCTAGGGAGAAATAAAGGAATCAATACTAAGATTATAATGCAGGAGAAATATCTTTAGAGATTTTCACATTTTGGGGGGGGCAGAAACCTCTGTTCCAAACTAATCACACCTGCAAGGTAGAGGGTTGTTGCCATGGGGAAGAGGGACTAAAACCCTGGGAGAACCCACCGTCAAGTCCCACACACATTAATACTGCCCCAAACTGAGGATGGATAAGGACAAAATAATGCCCTCCTTTCCCCCGTGACCTCTCTCTGAGAAGGAAGACTAGTCCACAGATTGAGGAGGCCAAAATCACCGATGGGTTACATGATTAATACAATCAAGTTCATGGAGTTCTGTTTCAGTGGCTCTAAGGAATGCAGAATAGGCCCATGAATGAAGTAGCCATGGAATAAGAAGAAGGGACATGCATAGACCCAACTTCCTGAGGAGTGACTCTCATCAAAGATCATTTTCCCACCACTGTAGCTCAACATCTGACCTGTCAGCATCAGAGAGATCTGGATGCAACGCCATAGTTTGAGAAGTCCAGAATACATATGGTAGCAACCTCATTACAAGGAACACATTCCTCCCAGGATAGGGAGCAAATCCTTCTTCTTGAGATTGATGCAAGTATTGAGTATGGGTTTGACTGAGCTCAAAGCACCACTCTGTAAACTCAGAATATCTGATTTCTGAGTGGCAAGTATAATACGTGGTCTTATTTGTTTGAAATGACTATCCCCTTTTAAAACACTGATGCAATGAATACTTTGGAGATGATACTTTGTGAAATTTGGATGCTTTTTCTTATGTAATATATGTAGATATAGATATATGTCTATAAGCATATAGACATATATCTATATATAGATATATGTAGACATAGATGCTATGCATAGATAATATAGATGAAACAATTATACATAGACATCTGAATAGACAATAAACTATGCTGGTCTTTGATTGGTAGAATTCATAGACTCAGAAAAAAATGGCAAGTATAATAAGTGGTCTTATTATACTTGGGAAATATGCAAATCCTGTGCATATTTAGGTAATACTGGTTGAGAAAAATCTTCCCACTTGGGAAACTTATACAGTGAACAAAATAAGAAATACCCTACATTAAAAGATAAGTATTTCCCCAATTCCTATTGACTTTTGCATCACTGAAGATCAGTAGGACATGAAACAATTATTATACCTTATTATACCATTCTCGTCTTTTATGAGCATGAGGATTTGGGGCAGGTAAAGGAATAGCTTAGATTTTTCCCCAGAGTATTGATATGGGATTCATTGCTTAAGAAATCCAAAAAATAAGGATGTGGGTGAAGTCATTTTCCCCAGAAAGTGTGCCGAATTCCTAACCCATGGTATCTATGACTGCGAACTCACATAATCAAAAAGGGAAAAAATAAGGATGACAACACATTTTGCATTAGGAACTACGGCAGTGAGAAGTCTATGGACTCAAAATTTTTTAAGTGCTAAAATAAAATATTTCATACTAGACTACTTCAAGAAAAAAAGATGTTTTTGCAATAAACATGGTATTTAAATTTTCTCAGAATTTGTTACTAATGTTTTGTTCTCCAATAATTGTTGTCAATAAAACAAAATATTATTAATACAAGTTAGACACCTGAATTTCAATAAATTAGGAGTAGCAGGAATGGTAAATTACAGTCAAAGTTTGAAATATTTTCTATCAACAGCCAACTATATGCTGTCTGCATCAGCTGCACTTCAAATATGAATCCACAGATAAGTAAAATATAAAAAATTTGCATTAGATTGTGGTGACAATGCACAATTTTAAATATATCACTAATCAACTGTATACATAAAACAGGTAAATTTAATGGTATAAAAATAGACCTCAGTAAAAAGTGTTCAAACTTAGAGATCAAAAGATTTCAACATGGACTTACTAAAAATAGGTAACACTGGAGATATATAAAAGTGATTAATATATGAACAAAACATAGTAATTCTAAATGCAAACTCAGCAAACATTAAAGTAAAAGTAGAACCAAAAAAAGATTAAGAACAGCAATATAGGTAGACACAGCAACACTCATCTTGCTTCTAGAACGAGTATTTAAAAAGTCACTGAGGTTACAAAAGACTTAAACCACATTTTAATCACGTTTTTCACCTCATTGACATTTATGAAACATTCCCCCCAAATTTCTAATTTACAATATTTAGTAATGTTCATGAAACATTCACCAAAATACATTTTAAAATATTGAATTGTAAATAATATAATTTATGACAACAGTTGAATTAACTTAGAAGTATATGACAAAAAATCATAAAATGTTTGCAGAAAAAAACACATATATTGAAATAATCTGTGAATTAAAGAAAACATTTCAAAGTAAAGTAGACAATATTTTGAATCAATTAAAAATGAAAATACACCTCACCAAATGCTTGTAATGCAGATTAAACAGTGTATTCCAGGAAAATAAGCTTCAACTGTCTGTGTTAGAAAAGAGGGAAGACCTAAAATAAATATCTTTCACTTTAAGAACTACTTCAAATATTTTTCTACTGGTGTATTTTGATCTTGTTTTCTGTATTTAGACTGCTTTGATTATTTATTGTAGGGTTGATAAATTCCCTCGGCATTTGCTTGTCTGAGAAAGATGTTATTTCTTCCTCATTTATGAAACTTAATTTTTCAGGATAAAATATACTTGCCTGACAGTTGTTCTATGTGATGTAATTGGAGATAGGGCCCCAATCCCTTCTGACTTTTGGGGTTTCAAGTGGGAAGTCTGTTGTCAGTCTGATAGGTGTGCCTTTTCAAGTTATTTGAAGTGCTTTTGTCTTTTGAACAATTATCATAATACTATAAGAAAGGGATCAGCAGTAGTGGGAAACTCTCAGGGTGGGGGTGGGATTGTCAGTTGAGGAAAACTGGTAGGGGAGGGAGGGACACACCTCATCAACAAGGGTAAATACATAATGAGCATTTGTATGACTAGCCCTGTATCGTACCCCACAATTTTTATATTTAAAATTTTTAAACATTTAGAAAAGAATTATTTCCTTCAATTAACTTGGCATAAAAGCAAGCAAATTCATTAAAAAGTAAGTTCTAGAAAGGAAATGCTTTGGATTAAAATGTTAAAATTTTGTGAAAAAAGGAAAGAAATACAATGCAAGCAAAAAATGCATTATAAGGTAAATGGAGTCAGTCAGGCTTTCTCACCTGGTCAGAACCGGATAGCACTCCCTTAGACCTTGGTCTCACTGGACCGAGATAGTGCTCTCTTAGACCTTGGCCCACCAGAACTTATGACAAAGCAAACTAATGTAACATGTTAAGTATAGCTGTGTGCTCATAATCTGACTTTGCACCACTATTGTGTAGGTATGCTTTAAAGCGTACAGGGTCAAAGCTCACTGTGGAGACCCCTTCCCTTTGTAATTGCCAAGTCGCCATGATTAAAAATAAAGAGTACAGTTGTAATGAGTCTGATTCCTCTGTTCTCCAACTTGTCCAAATCCAATGTAAACCTGCCTGGAAGGAATTGAACTCCTTTCAGCAGGTACATACATATGTGACAAACAGTAGAGCAAAATCAGTGAAACCAAAAGTGTGTTCCTTACAGAAACTACAAAGTTGATAAACATGGTACTGGCCACATTAGACCAAGCTGGGAATATTTTGGCACTCTCTGTGTGAGCTCAATGTCAATTTGCAACTAAAATGAATGGTTTCATGTGTAGGGGTATATGTGATTAATTTGCCCTATTATATGCAAGAGAGTACATACAATAGTGATTATAAAGCCCTGATCGTAAAAGAGAAAACACAGAAACACAAAAACCCATAATAAAAATGGACAAGTGCATATAGTTTTGCAAGGACTATCTTACCACAACCCAAAGTAGAATAGAACTATAACATCCTACATGAATAAAACACAAAATTATAAACGTCACAGCAACTTGGATGAATTTAAAGTCTGTAATATGCATTGATCTATCACAGAAATAAAGAACTGAATACCACAACTTCTCACTCATCAGTGGACCTGAACAATTATCACAGTACTATAAGAAAGGGAATATCAGTAATGAGACACTGCCGGGGGAGGGAAGGGGACACACTTCATCAATAAGGGTACCTGATCTAAAATGGTGAAGTGGCGACCAAAGTGAGGTCCAAACTTTATGTGGACAATGACCATTTGTGTATTTAAATCTCAATTGTACCCTACATCTTTAAAATAAAAATTTGTAAAAATCTATTGAAAATAAGAAATGTATATGTGAGAAAATGCATGTATAAAGCAAATTTTACCTCCTTATTTTCTTCTTCATATTATTTTTTTATTATAAATATGTGGGGTACAATTCAGAGTTAGGTATATAAACATTGATTATGCAGGTACCCTTGTTGTTGTGTGTCTGTCTATACACACATAGCTAAGAACTCATATTTATAGCGGCTTGAAAATAAGGAGGTTTGCATTTCTCTGATGATGAGTGAGGCTGAGCACTTTTTCATGTGTCTGTTGGCTGTCCGTATATCTTACCACCTAACCCCAATAAGAATGGCCATCATTAATAAAACAAACAACAACAGATGCTGGCGAGGATGTGGAGAAAAAGGACCATTTCCCATTACTGACAGTTTCCCATTACTGCAAATGCTCTCTTATAGTGTTATAATTGCTCGAGGTCTGCTTATGAGTGAGAACATATGGTACTCTGTTCTTTGTTTCTGTGATAGATCACTGACTATGAGAGACTCTAAATCGATCCAAGTTGCTGTGAAGTCCATATTTGTCCTTTTTATGTCTGCATAATATTCCATTGTGTATATGTACCACATTTTAAAAAATCCAGTCCAGCTTCAATGGGCAGCATGGTTGGTTCCGTGTTTTGCTATTGTGAATGGAGCTGCAATAAACATGCATGTGCAGGTATCTTTTTTTGTACAATGATTTGAGTTCCTCCAGGTATATTCCCAATAGGGGAACTGCTGGGTCATATGGAAGGTCAATTTCTAGTACTTTCAGAAATCACAACACTGTCTTCCAAAGAGGTTGCACTAGTTTGCATTCCCACCAGCAGTGTAGAAGCGTACTTTTTTCTCCACATCTTCGCCAGCATCTGTTGTTGTTTGTTTTATTAATGATGGCCATTCTTACTGGGGTTAGGTGGTAAGATATACGGACAGCCAACAGACACATGAAAATGTGCTCAGCCTCACTCATCATCAGAGAAATGCAAACCTCCTTATTTTCAAGCCGCTATAAATATGAGTTCTTAGCTATGTGTGTATAAACAGACACACATACCTACACATACAAAATTTATTCAAAGTGATGATCTGTGTGGTGACTTGGATCTATAGTCCCAGAAATTTGGGCATTGAGACAGGAGAATAGTTTGAATCTAGGAGTTCAAGGCCAGTCTTGCCAACATAGCAAGATGCCATTTCTATAGTAAAAATATGAGTTTTACAAATTTACAATACACTATTAATATGTTTTTACAAATTTCAGAGAGGTAGGGATCAAGTAAGGAAAACTCGTGGCAGAAGACATGGGTGGATCAGGCAATTCATTTATCGCAATCTTCTGGTCTTCAAGCTGGAAGATGCTATAAGTTTCTTTCTTTCACAAAATATGCTGGAGTTTTCTTTCTGACACTTATAATTGGCTGTTGAAAGTTGATATTCACATATTTCTTAATTTAAGTTTCTCTCTCTCTCTCTCTCTCACTGACTTGCTGCTTTCCTTAAACAATGTTTCAGGCAATTGACAAATTCCCTCCCACTGCTGCTCTTGCCTGGTATTCATGCCCCCTTTGTTTGCTATTAGATATTGAAATACCAGGCTTAATTTTGCTATCTCACTGTGTCAAATGTATATAGTTGTCCCTCTGTGTTCTCAGGGGATTGGTTCCCAGACGGCCCTCTTCCCCTCATATAACCTAATTTGTTCGTACCCAAGACTCATAGTTGACCCTTTGAGTCAGCCCTCAGTAAATACAGGTCTTACATCCCACAAATACCATATTTTCAATCCATGCTTGGTAGAAAAAATGTGCGTATAAGTCTACTTGTGGAATTCAAATCCATGTTGTTCAAGGGTCAGTTGTATATCTAAGATAGTTTCTGTTCAGCTTTTTAGTATTCAGCATCTGGTTATTTAGGCTTTGCCTTTGTACCCAATAGTTTGCTGTATTTCCAAGCTAATAACTGCATGGAAACTGGATTGTTTTTGTTTTATTAATTTTTTTCCTCTTTTAAATTTTGATTTTAAAATTGTAGGGTACAATTCAGGGTTAGGTATACAAATATTCATTGTGCGGGTACTCTTATTGATGAAATGTCCCCCCACATTCCCCAGGCAGATAACAACTACTGTCAATCCCACCTCCCCCCTCGCCCTCCTCCCCTGCAGTTTCCTGCTACTATCAATCCTCTTCTTTTTTTTTTCTTTTTTCTTTTTTAATATTTTTTATCATGATGTTGTGGGGCACAGTTAAGGGTTAGGTATACAATTACGTTCTATTCAGGCACCCTGTTGATAAGAGGTGTTTCCCTGTCCCCAGACAGATATTTGCTACTGTTAATCCCATCTCCCTCCCCCCACCCATAGTTTCCCAGTACCGTCAGTCATTTTCTTTTTTTTTTTTTTATTAATCAATATTTTTTATTATGGTTTTTGGGGTACAGTTAAGGGTTAGGTGTACAATTATATTTCATTCAGGCACCCTGTTGATAAG
>NW_007245729.1:563102-563875 GCF_000164805.1 Carlito syrichta
TGAACATTTCTTCATGTGTCTGTTGGCTGCTTGGATGTCTTCCTTTGTGAAGTGTCTGTTCATATCTTTTGCCCATTTTATAATGGGGTTGTTTGTTTTTTTCTTTTCAGCACGTTTGAGTTCCTTGTAGATCCAAGATGTTAAGCCTTTGTCAGACCTGGTGTTGGCAAATACTTTTTCCCAGTCTGTAGGCTGTCTCCCTGCTCTCTTGATGGTTTCTTTGACTTTACAGAAGCTTGTCAGTTTAATAAGGTCCCACTTGTCTATCTTCTCTCTTATGACCTGTGGGTTTTGGGTTTTGTTCAGGTATTGGATGCCAGTTCTAATTTCCATGAGGGTATTTCCTTCATTTTCTAAGGTTCTTATGGTTTGAGGTTTTACATTTAGGTCTCTAATCCATTTGGAGTTAACCTTTGTGCATGGGGATAGATAGGGGTCCTGTTTCAATCTTCTGCATGTGGTCAGCCAGTTTTCCCGCACCATTTACTAAATAGGTTCTCCTCTCCCCAGTGGTAGGTGGTGGAGGCTTTGTCGAAGATGAGTTGGTTAAGAAATTGAGGTTTTGCTTCTGGAATCTCAATTCTATTCCATTAGTCTATTCCATTGATCTATATGCCTGTTCCTTTACCAATACCAAGCTGTTTTGATGATTGTAGCTTTATAGTAAAGTTTGAAGTCTGGTAATGTGATGCCACCTGCTTTGTTTTTTTTTTTTTTTTTTTGCTGAGGATTGTTCTGGCTATTCTTGGACATTTGTGTTTCCATATGAATTC
>NW_007245729.1:564744-565811 GCF_000164805.1 Carlito syrichta
CATTTGTGTTTCCATATGAATTCCTGTGTTGTCTTTTCTAGGTCTGAGAAAAATGTTGCTAGTAATTTGATGGGTATTACTTTGAATTTGTAGATTGCCTTAGGTAAGATGGACATCTTCACAATGTTGATTCTTCCAATCCATGAGCATGGGATATTTTTCCACTTGTTTGTGTCATCTTTGATTTCTTTGAGCAGTGTTTTGTAGTTTTCATTGTAAAGGTCTTTCACATCTCTGGTTAGGAAGATGCCAAGGTATTTCATTTTTTTGGTGGCTATTGTGAATGGAATTGTGTTTTTTATTTGGGTTTCTGTTTGCTTATTATTGGTGTAGAGAAATGTGATTGTCTTTAGTACATTTATTTTGTATCCTGAGACTTTGCCAAAGGCCTTTATCAATGTAAGGAGGTTTTTGACAGATTCTCTTGGGTTTTCAAGGTACACAATCATATCATCTGCAAAGAGAGATAGCTTGACTTTCTCTTTTCCCATTTGGATTCCTCTGATTGCCTTCTCTTCTCTGATTGCTCGAGCCAGGACTTCCAATATTATGTTGAACAGGAGGGGTGAGAGTGGGCATCCTTGTCTTATTCCAGTTTTCAGGGGAAATGGTTTCAATTTTTTCCATTCTGGAGTATGCTGGCTGTATGATGGATGATTTTTGAGATGTATTGCTGAATCCGGTTTGCTAGGATCTTGTTGAGAATTTTAGCATCTACGTTCATCAAAGATATTGGCCTATAGCTCTCTTTCTTTGTTGGATCTTTACCTGGCTTGGGTATCAATGTGATGATCGCTTCATAAAATGATTTGGGAAGAGTTCCATCTTTTTCAATCACCTGGAATACCTTCAGTAGGATTGGTATCAGCTCCTCCTTAAATGTCTTGTAGAATTCTGCTGGAAAGCCATCTGGACCAGGGCTTTTTTTTGTAGGTAGTTTTCTTATTACGTAATCGATTTCCTTGATTGTTATTGGTCTATTTAGGGTCACAATTTCTTCTTGTTCCAGCCTAGGTAGGCTGTGTGATGTCAGAAAGTCCTCCATTTCCTTAAGGCTTTCAAGTTTG
>NW_007245729.1:566083-590681 GCF_000164805.1 Carlito syrichta
TTGGTAATATGTTTCTTCATTTTCATTTGTTTCCAGGTATCTTTTGATCTCTGTTTTGATGTCATCATTGACCCAGGAGTTGTTTAGCATCATTGACCCAGGAGTTGTTTAGCATCATGCTGTTTAGTGTCCATGTCTTTGTGGGTTTTGGGGGCACCTTGTTGGTGTCAATGTTTATTTTTATTCCACTGTGGGAAGGCTAGGGTGGAATTCTGTCCTGGGGCTGGCTGGTCCACAGGCTAGAGCCCTGCAGCTCCAGAGTGGGGGGGAGGGAGTTGAAGACTGAGTCTAACTTCTGCTCTTTTTTGTTTCCCCTCTTCCACATTGGCAAAACATTTTCCTTTCAGGACTTTTTCCATTCTGGAAAACAAACAAAAAAAAGTCATTCGGGGTGAGATTGGGTGAATAGGGAGGCTTGGGCACAGAGGTCATTTTGGTCAAACACTACTGAATATTCTCAGCATGATTTGGGTAGATGTACTGTCATGGTAGAAGAACAAGTCACCTGTTTCCCACAACTCGGGTCATTTCCTCCATAATGCAGCCTCTCACAACAACGCTAACTGGTACTTTGATGCCAATAGGTTCTTGGAACGTTTACTTAGCTGGGGAAGACTGTACTCCAAGGATCTCACCCTGCAAAAGATAATTCCAAGGTTTTGTCACCCCTCTTATTCTGATTCTTAATCTCTTTTCAGACAGATAGTTCAGAATGATTTTCTCCGATTCATTGGGTAGCATATTCACTTTGTTGATTGTTTGCTGTACAGGAGCTTTTCAGCTTGATATAATTCAATTGCCTATTTTTGCCTTGGTTACCTGTGTTTTTGAGCTCTTAAACAAGAAATCTTTGCTAAGACCAATATCCTGATTGCTTTCCCAATGTTTCCTTCTTGTAGTTTCATAGTTTCAGGACTTACAGTCAAGTCTTTAATCCATTTTGTTCTGATGTTTGTGCATCGTAAGTTACCTGGATTCAAATCATCCTTATTCTACTTCTCTATAATTATCTCTATTTTCATCTATTTCATCCAAATAAATATCAGGTTAAAACTCTCCTCTTTGACTTTGATAAGCAAGATCAGAATGAAAATAAAACCTTTCCAACTCCACCAGCACAGATCCTGGGATAGAGAATATGTGCTGTACATTGAGCAAGGCTTGACCCTTCCAATTCCCTCACCAAAAACATCCACCTCACCCCTACCTACAACCATATATGAAGATACAGATAGCACCCTGGAAGGTGAGCACCAACTTTCTCTTGAGTGAATCAATCTTGGACTCAGAAACTAGAGAAAGTACTAACTCCTAATCTGTTTCTCCTAACTCACAGGACAGGTTGTGTTGGGCAGAAAATGGACAACAGCAAAATACGTGCAGCAGTAGATGGTGGAGGGGGCTGTCTTTTCCCTCTGCCTCTCAGGCAGACATTAGCCTGGCATATACCTCATGAGACTGCAAAGAGTAGCACGTTTCATTCCAAGGTCTAGGCTCGCAAGAGTCATCATCACCTCCTGATGTATAACATAAAACAGCTCTAGTTCACTTCTTCAAATTTTGATTTCAATTTTTTTCTATTTATTGGAAAATTTATATTATTTTTGATTCAAGGGTGTCGTGGACATAGAGACTGTGAAGCAGATTCACTGTGCACTGGTATCAATCCCAGGGGAGGGCAGTAAACAGCTCACACACTGCATCCTCGGCCATGCCAATTTCGATCACTTACATGAGTTCCAGGGAGAGAGAATATGCAAGGCAAGTAACATAAAGCAAGTTGACCACTTAAAAATAAGCAATGCCTAACAACGGAAACCTAGGTTTCAGGGCAATCTGGTCAACCAAGTCTCAGGGAAGCTGCCCAGGGCAGATAGAGCTACCCCCTTGTGAACCGCTGCTGATGGAATAGAAAAAGGAGCCCGCCCTAAGTTTTGCACCCTGGAGACACAAGACACACTGAGCTATAGCATTGTAGACAGCCTGTTCTAGGAAGGAGGGGCACAGAGGCTGGGTGCTCTGAACAGTTTCTCTGTAACTTGGGAAGTTGTTGTCTGAGTCCATTTGAGTTGCTCTCAAAGAATAACTAAGGCTGGAGGATTTATGAAGAAAAGGTGTTTATTTGGCTCACAGGACTGCAAGCTGTAAAAGAAACTGGATGACAACACCAGCTTCTAACCAGGGCCTCAGACTGCTTCCACTCGTGGCAAAAGGGAAGTGGAGTTGGCATGTGCAGACATAACACAGATGACACGCAAGAGAGAAGGAAGGTGCCATTATCTTTTTTAGCAACTGGCTTTCCAGGGAAATAATACAGAGAACTTGCTTACCTTCCCTCTTAGAGGACATTAATCTATTCATGAGGGAGTCATTCCTTTGACCTCTCTACAGGCTCCATTTTCAACACTGGGGATCAATTTCACCATGTGGTTTGGAGGGTCAAATATCCAAACACAAGCAGTTGTATTCCTAGCACACTCTGCAGTTATTCTAAAAACCACTATTGAAAAAGGAAAGAAGCCAGGCACGGTGGCTCACACCTATAATTCCAGCACTTTTGAAAGCGGAGGTGAGAGGACTGCCTGAGCCCATATGTTCGAGACCAGCCTTGAAAACTTGGCGAGGTCTCATCTCTACAATAAATCAAAAAATTAGCCGGGTATGGTGGCGTGTGCCTGTGACTCCAGCTACTTAGAAGGCTAAGGCAGAAGGATCGCCTGAGCCCAGCAGGTCGAGGCTGCAGTGGCCATGAGCGTGCCACGACACCTCAGCCAGGGGACAGAGTGAGACTCTGACAAAAAAAAAATAGAAAAAGAAAAAGAAAAGAAAATTTGGTGCCTTGTCAGCTGGGGTTGTGTCTACAGAGATATTTTGTGTAATTACCTGGAAATCGACAAATGGGAGGAAATACATGAAGAAAGATTCTGTGATTTGCTTCTTACTGAACTCACATCTTTCTCCAGATAAGCCCGGGAACCTGCCTGTTCTGATTGGGATCTCAGTGACCATCATCCTTTCTGTGGGCTTCCTTTCCATTCTCATTAGTCGCTGGCGTGCTGCCAAAAAGAGTAAGTCTTGGGAAGAGGCCAGAGGTATATGAGTAGCATAAGAAGCAGAATGGGGCCAGGCTCGGTGGCTGCTAAGCCACTGTCATCCCAGCACTTTGGGAGGCTGAGGCGAGTGCATTTCCTGAGCCTGGGGTTCAAGACCCACCAGGGCAACTTGGCGAGACCTTGTCTCCACAATAAATAAAAAATGAGCCGGGTGTGGTAGCGTGCACCTGTAGTTTCGGCTTCTTAGAAGGCTGAGGCGGGAGGATCGCCAGACCCCAACAGGTCGAGGCTGCGGGGGCTGGGAGCATGCCACTGCACTCCAGTCTGGGTGACAGAGTGAGACTCCAACTCAAAAAATAAAAACAAAAAAATAAGAAGCAGAATGGGAGCATTCAGGGGCGTGTTCTTGTTGGAAGAATGATACTTGCCCTAAGGAAAGAACCATAGAGCTATGATGTTCCAGAGAGACACCAAGGCCTTTTTCCCTGTCCGCAGCTCACAGACCATAGCCTAATTCTTCCCTGTGGTTTCATGTCCAGTACAACCACTGATATCTAGGAGGGATTTGTGTGAAGGGGTGAAAGGAGGAGGTGGTATCAAGGGAAGGAAATTGGGAGCTATTCATAAAATAGGTTCTTTTTAAATTTTTTATTTTAAAGATGTGGAGTACAATTCAGGATGAATTATACAAATATTCATTATACTGGTACCCTTGCTGATGGGGCATGCCCCTCTGCCCCTGGCGGTTTCCCACTACTGCCAATCCCGTCCCCACCCCTCCCCCAAGCAATTTCCCACTACTGACAATCCTTTTCTTATAGTACTACGATAATTGTTCAAAGTCCACTTATGAGTGAGAGCATGTGATGCTCAGTTCTTTGTTTCTGTGATAGATCACTCAGTATTGTGGGCTTAGAGTCTATAATAAAATAAGTTCTTAACTTAGAGAGGTAGAATAGTTGACTCTGCTATTCCCCAAATGAGTAATCTCAGGGATCTGATGTCTCTCTCTGTCTGTGGGAACCAGCATATAAAGTGAGGGCCCAGAAGCATCCGCCCAAGTGTTGTGATGAATTCTACCTCCTACAGATGCTGCTATAGTTGACCAAGTGCCCGAGGTGGACAGAACAGTCAGCAGGAAAACAGGTCCTCCTGATCCAGCACCTGTAATAGTTTTATTCCCTACCATTCCCCCTCACTTAACATTTTCCTCTTTACAGGGTACTGATGGAGGAGACCCATAGGAGGTGACATGCACAGATGGATTATTGGAATTTAATACAGAAAAAAGCCACTCCCATTTCCAAGACGTCCAAAGAACTCTAGGCAGATAACAGTGTTTATATTGAACCCATAAAATTTTAAGCCTCAATAAAGGGTTATTTTCTACCTGGTGTGCACACATAGAATGACCTTGAGGGCATCTTCTATGGAAGCCGTGGCTCTTTCTCAAACCCAGCATGTCAGTGCCAATGTGTCCACAGCTGGAATCTGAAGATATAAGTCTTCATCTCTAGGGCCTTCCCTCCTCATCACGACATGAACCTGAACATGGCTCTATCCTGCTGACAAATTGCTAGGGTCTCCATTGCCTGCTGGAGAGAAAACAAACTCCTTTGCTTAGCCCACAATTCTCTATTTCACATGACTTTTGCCGGCCTCTACAACTTAACCGTCTGTACTCTGTAGTCCTATTGAGGTTATAATCACTCTGAGTAACACACAATTTCATACATACAAGAGGGTCACTCTTGGTTCTAGACTTAAACAAATGCTGTTTCTGAATGCTATTTTAAAGTCTTCTGTCAGCAGGATTATTTCTGGGTTTTTTTTTTTTGCATTTTTGTTTGTTTGTTTAAGATGTCCATGTAGACTTCTCTTCTTTAAAGAAACATTTTCTGACCTTGAAGTTTAGGTAAGATTCCCTAAATTACTTGTGCTACTGTTAGTATGAACATATTACCCCGTGTGTTCTCCATTGGCTGCTCATACCTGGAAGGTGAGTTTCTTCAAGCAGGATCAAATATGATTTGTCTCTAGGATGCAACTTTCCATCCAAGAAGGCTGCACATAGAAGGTTTCAAAGATCACATGTGAAATGAATGAATGAAGGTTCTTATTCTCTGCAGACCTGAAAAGCTTACAAGTCCAAGTGGAGACATATGTAGGGCCACTGTCCTTGTAATTCTTGTCTCCACGAGGTCATATATCAAACCATCATCTCATAGACTATAAATGTACAGTCTGTCCTCGATCTTCATGGATTTTGCATCTGTGGATCCAACAAACTACAGGTCAAAAATATTCCGATAAAAATAATACACCAAGTTTCAGAATGCAAAACTTGAACTTGCCAGACACTAAGTACTACGTTGAACCTGCATGAATGAAGTGATAGGTAAACATTGCACCAGGTATTATGAGTAATGTAGAGATGACAAATTATATGGGAGGGTATGGGTAGCTTATATGCAAATACCATGCCATTTTTTTTGTTGTTGGTGGTTTGTTTTTTGTTTTTTGGTTTTTTTTGAGTTGGAGTCTCACTCTGTCGCCCAGACTGGAGTGCAGTGGCCGCTCCCGGCCACTGCAGCCTCGATCTACTGGGCTCCGGCGATCCTTCCACCTCAGCTTTCCGAGTAGCTGGAATTACAGGCATGAGCTACCACACCCAGCTGATTTTTTGATTTATTGTAGAGATGAGGTCTTGCTGCCCAGACGGGTCTCAAACCCACGGGCTCAGGCAATCGACTCACCTCAGCCTCCCAAAGGCGCAGGATTACAGGCTGAGCTACCAAGCCCGGTAACCATGCCATTTTTTTTTATGAGAGACTTGATCATCTAAAGATTTTGGTCTCTGAGAAGGCTCCCAAGGCCAAATCCACACAAAATACTAAGGAAGATTTATAAAATGATTATTTTTCTTTTTTTTAACTTTTAGATTTTTTATTTTAAAATTGTGGGGTACAATTCAGGGTAGGTATACAAGTATTCATTCAACAAGAGTACCTGCATAAATTATTATTTTTCAATTGAAAACTAAATCTTTAAAAAAATGGAATTAAAAACAAAAAGTTTTTGTATAATGTGAGAATGGGTCCAGGTTTATGTTTTTCTTTTCCCTATGCCCATTTTCATTTATTGAGAAGATATTCCATTCCACCTTAAACCACATTTCAGCTGTTTTCTTATATTAAAAGACTCTATAAACACAAAAGTTATGCATTCTAGATGCACTCTTTGTTTTGCTCAGTGTCTCTCTAGGGCCAGTTTTGTGAGGATGTCACACTTTATGTAACCTAAGAGTACTCTTTAAATTTGGGAACCAAATTGTTCTTCCTTTTTAATATTGTCCTTATTATTGTAGGCCATTTGAAAATCCATGTAAATTTTAAAACTGGGTTACTAATTTCCATCTAAAAACCTTGTCATTAAAAAAAAGCTTGTAATTTTGTTATGATTGCATTAAATCTGTGCATCAGTCTGTCTAGTAGAAATATGATGCACTACACATAAGTCATTTTAAAGGTGCTGGTATTCAAATTTTAAAATTGCAAAGAAGCAGGTAAAACTAATTTGAATAATCTATTTTATTTAGCCCAAAAGAGTAAAAATGTTATTGTCTTAGCATGTAATCACGTGTAGTCTTGGAAAATTTCAGATCCAGGTCTAAATGGGCAAATATTTTTTCTTCATAATATCTCATCCCTTCATTTTAACTTGACACAGACAACTGCCCCCAAAGCTCGGGACAAGAAGATACAGTGGGAATAGGTAGATCTCTCTGCATGATTATGGAAGGACAAAAGAGAACACAAAATTAAGACATCAGATTGTGGGGGCTCACCAGAACTACAGGTCCAGTGATATTCTGGAAACAGAGGGGGCATCAAGTTAGCATTTTGAGTGAACAACAATAAAAATGATAGCTTCCTGTGCAGCAAGGACGGCTGCACACTTTATACATTCATTCTGTGATGTGGGAAAATACAAAGTGGTTAAGTATCTTGTCAAAGACCACAAAGTATAGTGGACTTGTTGGTCATTGTGGGTCCCCAGGGAGAAGATTTCTGAGCTTATTCACTGTCTGTTTCATCACCTGCTATAGACAGAATCATACTATGTGTTTAAGAGGTCAGTCCAGACATGGGTTTTGAAAGACATTTAAGTTGAGGGTCTGGGAATACATTGAGTTTGGTTCAAAAGTTTTTAGCAGGTGCGATATTTTGTACAGCACAGGTCAGAGGAAAAACAGCGATATTCTCTGCAATCGAAGAAGTTGTTCAACTTCCTCTGCAATCATCAGTTTGTGAAGGGACCTGTACAGCAATGCTGTGACCTGACACACCACATCCGGACCGTGACTCACTTCTGCCAAAGCCTCTGGTTTTTCTAAAACCATTTTGTATCTCAGTCCACTTTCTATTGTTGATAACAGAACACCCAAGACTGGGTAATGGATAAAGAACATAAATTTATTTCTTGCAGTTATGGAGGCTAAGAAGTCCAAGGTTGAGGAACCGCATCTGGTGAGGACATTCTTGCGGCTGTGGACTCTGCAGAGTCCAGTGGTCGTGCAGGGCATCACATATTGAAGGAGTTGAACATGCTACTTAGGTTTCCACCTCAGTTCCACTCCTATGATAACTCATCCAGGGATATATTAATCTATTTGCAAGGAGTGAGCCTCAGGACCCAATCACCTCTTAATGGTCCCACCTATTTGTACTGTCACATTGAGGATTAAGTTTCAACATGAGTTTCAGAGGAAAAGACATCCAAACCATACCAGGCTGGAGCAGTTAAGAAAAGAAGAATATACAGTTTTCATGAGATTTGGGTGGAAATTGAAGGGATAGGAGAAGGATGATGGAGTTACCTAAAGTCATAAGTCAGAATCTCCCAGAGATCAAGGCATGGCCTTTGGGAATCATCACAGGAGATAGCATATTTTTTTTATCAATATTTTTTATTTTAATATTGTGGGGTACAGTTAAGGGTTAGGTATACAAATATGCTTCATTCAGGCACCCTTGTAGATGGGGGGTCTCCCATCCCCAGACAGATATTGGCTACCATTAATCTCACCTCCTTTCCCCTCCTTCCCCCGCCCCATAGTTTCCCACCACTGTCAATCCTTTTCTTATAGTATTACAATAGATGTTTAAGGTCCACTATGTGAGTGAGAACATGTGATACTCAGATCTTTGTTTCTGTGAGAGGTCACTCAGTATTATAGACTCTAGTTCCATCCAGGTTGCTGCAAAATTCATGATTTTGTTCTTTTTTATGACTGCATAGTATTCCATCATGTATATGTACCACATTTTTTAAATCCAGTCCTATTTTGATGGACAGCATGGTTGGTTCCATGTTCTTGCTATTGTGAACAATGCTGCGATAAACATACGTGTGCAGGTATCTTTTTTATAGAGTGATTTGAGTTCTTCAGGGTATATTCCCAGTAGGGGGATTGCAGGGTCATATGGGAGGTTGATATTTAGAGCTTTTAGGAATCGCCACACTGTTTTCCACAGAGGTTGCACTAGTTTGTACTCCCACCAACAGTGTAGAAGTGTTCCTTTTCACCACACTCTCTCCAGCAACTGTTATTTTTTGAGTTATTGATAATTGCCATTCTAACTGGGGTTGGGTGGTATCTCAATGTAGTTTTGATTTGCATCTACTTGATTAGTGAGGTTGAACATTTCTTCATGTGTCTATTGGCTGCTCAGATGTCTTCCTTTGATAAGTGTCTGTTCATATCTTTTGCCCACTTTATAATGGGGTTGTTTATTTTTTTTCTTTTCAGCATGTTTGAGTTCCTTGTAGATCCAAGATGTTAAACCTTTGTCAGACCTGGAGTTGGCAAATACTTTTTCCCAGTCTGTGGGCTGTCTCCCTGCTCCCTTGATGGTTTCTTTGGCTTTGCAGAAGCTTGTCAGTTTAATGAGGTCCCACTTGTCTATCTTATCTCTTATGGCCTGTGGGTTTCTGGTTTTGTTCAGGAATTGGATGCCAGTTCCAATTTCCATGAGGGTGTGTCCTGCATTTTCTAAGGTTCTTATGGCTTGAGATTTAAATTTAGGTCTCTGATCCATTTAGAGTTAATTTTTGTGTATGGGGATAGATAAGAGGTCTTGTTTGAGTCTTCTGCATGTGGTCAGCCAGTTTTCCCAGCACCATTTACTGAATAGGTTCTTCACTCCCCAGTGGTGAGTGGTGGAGGCTTTGTCGAAGATGAGTTGGTTGAGAAATTGAGGTTTTGCTTCTGGAATCTCAATTCTATTCCATTGGTCTATATGCCTGTTCCTGTACCAATACCAAGCTGTTTTGATGATTGTAGTTTTATAGTAAAGTTTGAAGTCTGGTAGTGTGATACCTCCTGCTTTGTTTTTGTTTTTGTTTTTTTTTCTGAGGATTGTCCTGGCTATTCTTGGTCATTTGTGTTTCCATATGAATTCCTGTATTGTTTTTTCTAGCTCTGAGAAGAATGTTGCTGGTAGTTTTAATGGGTATTGCATTAAATCCGTAGATTGCCTTAGGTAGAATAAACATCTTTATAATGTTGATTCTTCCAATCCATGAGCAAGATAGCATATTTCATGCTCCAGCCTAGATGTGGCTTTTGGAGTACAAGATTTCAGCTTGGATACTAGATATGGTGAGAATTTTGAAGGAAGTTAAATTACCATAGGATTTCTCTTACAATGTTACGAATAGGCTGACAAGCTGCATCTTGTCCCTAGACCGTGATCTCCTTCTTGATATAACAGCAGGAAAATCTTTCATGACAACTCAAAAGGAAAAATGGGGTCTTTGGGGAATAGAGTTGATTCTGGAAGGACCAGTTCTTGGTGACTTTGGGGAACAGCAAATTTTTTTTAAACCTTTTGGAATGAGTGGGGAAATGTGTCTAGAGACCTTCCTGCTAAGCAGATCTATGTTCTGTGACCCTACGGAGGTTGATACTCTGCACCTCAAGAAGGGATGTGGGATGTACGATGTGGATTTCTTGAGATGCACGTAGCTCTGTGATGTATCTAAATGAAATCTAGTTCTCCATCCTGTACATGTCGGCACACACTACAGCACAGAGGTTCTCAGCCAGGAGCAATTTTCATTCCCAAGGGGGCATTATAAAATATTTACAGACATTTTTGTCACAGTCAAGAAGAGGGAATGCTACTGGCAGGAAATGGATACAGACCAAGGATGCTGACCATCATCCCACAATGCACAGAGAAGCCCCACAACACAGAACAATTCCAAATGCCAATGGTAAAAATGTCAAGAAAATGATATCTAGGATGCAACACCTGTTAGTATCACAATAGAACCAGTTGTTCAATGTGCCAGGAACCCTTGGTCCATGTGGCATGTCCTCAGACAGGCTCATTTTTTGCAATGGCAATACCATGTTTTATTGTGCATATATGCACACACACATATATACACTCACATACATATACACAAATGTGTTTATGTATACTTACATTAGAAAAATACACCCGTGTGTGTACAAATATATGTACATACACCCATAGTCACATATATCTTAACCAACACTTTCACTTATTCTTTAATACAAATATTTTACATATTAATATATATTTAGAAAAACAATTTTCAACAATTCTCAAAACTGTTGTTTTGATGAGGATGCGAAGAAAAGGGAACTCTTGTACACTGTAGGTGAGAATGTAAACTGGTGCAACCATTATGAAAAATAGTAGAGAGGTTCCTCAAAAGCTTGTCAACTGACAGATTAAATTGTGTATACATATTGTGTACAGCATGATGTTTTGAAATACAGTGGGCCTTTGGTATCTGCAGAGCATTGGTTCCAGAATCCCCCACAGATACCAAAAGCCACCAACGCTCAAGTCCCTTATACAAGGTGGTGTAGGACAGTCAGCCTTCCATATCCACAAATTCTGCATCCTCATCCTCAAGCTGCCACAAATAAAAATATTAGAAAATATACAAAATAACGATAAAAATATAAACTTTTAAAATAAAACTGCTATTTACATAGAATTTATACAGCATTAGGTATTATATGTGTCTAGAGATGAGTTAAATTATATGGTAAGCTATGCCTAGTTTATTCACACACAGTATGTTATCTTATATAAACAAATGTTGCTTGAGCATCCTATCTGAGAATTTTGGTATTCATGTCAGCATTCTGAGTTCAATCCCTCATAAATTCCAAAGGCTGACTATACATTGGGAATGGCTAAATCAAACTTATTAACATATACATTACTTCACATAGCTGTCATCTTTGCAATTAAAACACTTAAAATCTACTCTCTGCATTTGCAAGAGTATAGAACATCGACAACTATAATTACCATGTTGTACAACAGATCTCTTGAACTCATTACTCAAAATGTTTAAGAACTAAAGATAGGACTATGATACAACCCAGCAATCAATTTCTGCATAGATAGTCAAAGATAATTCCCATTTTTATTGAAACACTGTTTACAATAGGCAAGATATAGAAAACAACCTAAGTACTCATTGGTGGATGAATGGATAAATAAATAGTGAGACAAATACACAATGGGATGTCACTAAGCCTTAAATTATCAAAGTAATCCAAAGTAAAACCACAAAGACATACCGTCTTACACCAAAATGACATTTTTAAAAGATCATAAAACAACAGGTATTGATAAAGGTGCAAAGAAAGGGAAGAAGAACTATATACTGCTGGTGGGAATGTAAATTAATAGGATCTCTATGGGAAAAAGTATGGAGATTTCTCAAAGAATTAAAATTAGAACTATCATCTAATCCATCAATCCCAACACTTAGTATCTACCCAAAGAAAAATAAATCATTATGTAAAAAAGTCACATGCACTATTATGTTTATTTGCAGCACTATTCACAACAACAGTCATAGAATAAAACTCAGTGAGAGTCAACTGATGAGTGAATTTTTAAAGTATGGTATATGTGGGTAGATGAAGAAAGACCACTCAGTCAGAATAAAATCATTTCTTTTGCTGCAAAATGGGCTGGAATAAAGGCCTCTATTTTGAGTACAATAACTTAGACAACAGAAAGCCAAATACCACATGTTGTTACTTATAAGTGGGAGCTGAACCGTGTGTGCACACATGGACAGGTAGAGGAGAATTTTATACACTGGAGACTCCAAAAGACTGTCGAGGGTGAGGGGTATGAGGAATTAGAAATGAACTATTGGATACTATGTACCCCTTTTGGGTAATGTTTGTACTTACAGCCCAGATTTTACCACTACTTGTTACATCTATGTAGCAAATTGTCCTTGTATCCTCTAAATCTATAATAATAAAAATTGCAAAACATAAATAATAAAAATATAAAAATAAACATGAAATACAGAAAATAGGCCTGCTCAGTGGCTCAGCCTGTAATCCCAGCACTTTGGGAAGCCGAGGCAAGTGAATTGCCTGAGCCTGCGGGTTCGAGACCAGCCCGGGCAACTTGGGGAGATCTCATCTCTACAATAAATCAAAAACTAACCGGGTGTGGTAGTGCACACCTGTAGTTCTGGCTACTTGGAAGACTGAGGCAGGAGGATTGCCAGAGCCCAGCAGGTTGAGGCTTCGGTGGCTGGGAGCATGCCACTGCACTCCAGTCTGGGTGACTCAAAAAAAGAAAAAGAAATATAGAAAATAAATGTTTTGCTTTCCATAAGAAGGATTATACATTCATTCATCTCTTTCTTGCTTGTAGTGTGTTACTGCCAATAGGTCTGCTGCTATTCTGATTGGTTTTCCCCAGTAGGTAGTCTGACCTTTCTCTCTTGCTGCATTTAGGATTTTTTCTTTTGTGCCTACTTTGTGTAGGTGAATTACTATGTGTCTAGGGGTTGGTCTTCTCACTTGATGTCTTTTGTGGGTTCTCTGTATCTCTTGTGTTTGACTGGTCACATCTCTGATTAGATGGGGAAAGTTTTCTTGGATTACCTCCTGGAATGCTTGCTCCAAGTTGATCTTCATTTCCCTTTCTTCTGGGATACCAGTCAGGTGTAGGTTCAGCCTCTTGATATAATCGCACATCTCTTGTAGGTTTTGTTCTTACTTTCTGAGTCTTATTTCTATGTTTTTTACAGATCGGGTGAATTCCATGCTCTGGTCTTCAAGTTCTGAGATTCGTTCTTCAGCTAGACTAATTCTGGTTTCCATGCTTGTCATCCTGTTATTTATTTCCTGTATGAAATTTTTTATTGCCAAAATCTTTGTTGCAAGTTCTTTCAGTGTTGCACGCTGTCTTTCTTGAGTCTTATTCACTCTTTCCATCCATTCCCTAACCCCATTATATTCTGGGTTCAGTCATTGGTGACTTCCAATGTTTGGGCACCAAGTTCTGATTTTTCAGGAGTTTTATCTGTGGTACACTTGAAATTGCCTGTGGTCTTCCTTTGGTTTTTTCCTCATTTGTGACAGATCTCTTGTTTTTCTCTGTAGTTCTGTTATTCAGTGTCAGTGGGAGAGGCTTTCCCTTCTGGTGTTTGCTCAGTCCTCTATTCTTCCCTGATCTGTGCTCTAGATTAGTTCTATTTTGAAATAGGATGGTGGATAGGTAGCTTTGCTGTCTCTTGTAGTGTTTGAAATTCGAATAAAGTGGGGGATGGAGCACTAGGATTCAGAAACTACTTGCAAATTACAATGTCCATTTATTGTGGTGTGTTCCCTGAGACCCACTGCCCACCACCACTCTATATGATGAAGAAAGCAGAAACTAATGCAAAAAACAATTAAACACACACACACATAGACACACACACACCCCAAAGCAAACTGGAATAACAACAAAGTGAAACAAAACAAACAACAACAAAACCCAAGAAACTAAACACACACACACACACACACACACACACACACACACACAGCACAAAGTGAATAGAGAAGAAAAACAAAAACTGAAGGAGGAAAAAAAAGGAATTCAGGTAGAACCCTCACACATATATTGACACACACCTATAAGAAATGAAAATAAAAAGACCCAGAAGAACAAAAGAGCAAAAAAACCCAACAACAACAGCAAAATTGAAAGATGAACACTCAATCATTCACATACACACATAAACAGAAAATGACAGAAATAGAAAAAGAAAAAAAAATGTTTGGGGGAGATAAGATCAAACCCTCACATACACATTCATGCACAAAGGAAAAATATTTTAAAAATAGATGAACTAACAAACAGTCAAAGAATTTTTTAAAAATTAAAAAAATTTTAAAAAGATCCCTGCCCTCTTGGGGCAGGCTCTGTAATTGTTCCTCGAATCTGGTCTCTCCTGCAGAGCCACCTCTTTCACTCTCCTCAGTGTCCCCAAAGCAGGGAAGGAGGAGGGGCAGTGGAGGTGAGTGGGGCTCCAGTCCTCCCCCCCACTCTTATATGGTCAGGGAGATCTCCTCTGGTGGGGAGGTGCGGGATTGTCTCTTCCCCAGGTATGTACTCATGGGGGCGTGCCCCAGCCAGGTGCATCCTGGAATGGAGTTCTCCTATCATGACTGACGTCCAGGCTTTGCCTGGTTTTGTCCCTCTCAGTTGTGGCTCAGCTGTGTGGGTCTGACCTTCAGAGGATTGCTGGGGAGGAGGGGGCTTGGGTCAGCCCCAGACTCACCACTGATCTCTTTGGAGTTCTTCCTCATCTTTTCTGGCCACACCCTTTGTCCCACGACTGGATCAGGGTAGGGGGTGGGTCACCAGGGACTCAGCACTCATCAGGTCCCTCTGAAGTTTGTGTTTTCAGGACATTCTCTCTGAGTTACGATCAATCCCTGAGTAGTTGATCTGCCAGTCACAGAGATTGGATCTGTTGCTCCGTGGTGAGCAAGTTGGAGCACTTTCCTGCCCCAGCTTCAAGATGGAGGTGGGGTGCCTCTCTTGTCCTTTTTGGTGGGACTTTGTCTCTGGACTCCTTCTGCAGCCCTTGCTGCCAGTACCCTGCCAGGCACTGAAGTGGACAGGCAATGCCAGGTGCTGGCAGTCTCTCTCTTGCTGCAATGGTGAGGGAGATCCTGGGGTGATGGTTTCCCCCCATCACTTTTTTGAAGAAAAACTTTTGTCCGTTTTAAAAAAAATAATGGCACTCAGCTTCTGCAACCTAGGAAGAGCCAGGGACAAACCAGAGAAGCTGCAGCACCAGCAGTTGCACCAGGGGCCTAGCCACTTGCTCACGAGACTCCACTTGAACAGTCTCTCCCAGCATTTTCTTCCCAGGGCAGGTTTGTTGATGGAAGGAAGGAAGGAAGGAAGGAAGGAAGGAAGGAAGGAAGGAAGGAAGGAAGGAAGGAAGGAAAGAAGGAAGGAAGGAAGAGAGAGAAAATGGCACTTGGCTTCTGTGTCCTGGGAGTTGCTAGGGTCCAAACCCAGCAACTGTGGCACCAACCACTGCATCAGGAGACCCCTGATGACTAGCTCCCTAGCCCTCACTCACTCAGCCACTCACACACCCACTCGCTCACCAACACATACATAGAATTTTCCATACTTGGGGACCCGCATAGTCAGACTGGCTTGGCCGCCATCTTCCTAACCCCCCACCAGATCCATGGTTTTATTTCATCTTTCCTATTCCTTTGGTCTATGTGTCCATTCCTGTACCAATACTATGCTGTCTTGGTTACTGTAGCCTTGTAGTAAAGCTTAAAGTCTGGAAATGCAATGCCTCCAATTTTGTTTCTTTTGCTGAGGATTGCTTTAGTTATTCAGGCTCTTTTTGCTTCCATATGAATTTCTCTACTGTCTTTTCTAGGTCTGAAAACATTGTGCTGGCAATTTGATAGGAATTATGCTGAATCTATAGATTGCCTTGAGTGGAATGGACATCTTGACAATATTGATTCTTCCAATCCATGAGCATGGGATCTTTTTTCATCTGGTCGTGTCATCCTTGTTTTCTTCAAGCAGTGTTTTGTTGTTCTCATTGTAAAGGTCTTTCACCTCTTTGGTTAGGTGGGTACCAAAATATTTGTGTGTGTGTGTGTGTGTGTGTGTGGCTACTGTGAATAGAGTTGTGTTTTTTATTTGGCTCTTAGCCTGCTTATTGTTGGGGTGTAGAAATGCAACTTTTTTTGCATTAATTTTGTACCCCAAGATTTTCCCAAAGTCATTTAGCAGGGCAGGGAGGTTCTTGACAGATTCTTTAGGGTTTGTTTAGGTATAGGATCATATCATCTGCAAAGAGGGAAACTTAACTTCCTCTTTTCCTATGTAGATACCCCTGATTTGTTTCTTTTGCATGATTTCTCTGGCTAGGACTTCCAGTACTATTTTGAATAGAGGGAGTGAGAGTGGGCGTCCTTGTCATGTTCCAGTTTTTAGGGGGAATGTTTCCAGCTTCTGTCCATTAAGTATGACGTCAGTGGCAGGTTTGTAATAAATGGCTCTTATTATTTGGGGGAATGTTCCTTCAGCATCCCTTTCTTTTTCATTTTTATCAAGAAGAGATGTTGCATTTTGTTGAATTTTTTTCTGCATTTAATGAGATAATCGTGGTTCTTGGTTTTACACCTGTTTATGTGATGAATTATCTTTACTGATTTATGAATGTTGAATCAGCTTTGCATCCAGGGAATGAAGCCCACTTGGTTGTGATGGATAATCCTTCAAATGTGCTGTCATTTTCTTTCCTTGTTGGGTTTTTGCCATTTTGGGGTGCAGCAGTTGGATGCAATTTGCTTGAATCTTGTTGAAAATTTTTGCTTCTATGTTCACCAGGGAAATTGGCCTGTAGTTTTCTTTCCTTGTTGGGTTTTTGTCATTTGGGGTTTCAGGATTATATTAGCTTCATAGAATGAGCTAAGGAGAATTCCTTCCTTCTCAATTGCCTGAAATACTTTCATAGGATTGCCATCAACTTTTCCTTGTATGTCTTGCAAAATTCAGGTAAGAAACCAACTGGCCCAAGGCTTGTTTTGGAAGTGAGGATTCTTATAACTTAGTCAATTTCTTGGGTTGTTATTGATCTGCTTAGGGTTTCAACTTCTTCCTGTTTCAATCTTGGGAGGTTATGTGATGCTAGGAATGTATCCATTTCCTCTCTTTTATTAAAAGAGCCTGAATAACTAAAGCAATCCTCAGAAAAAGAAACAAAATTGGAGGCATTTTCTAGTTTATTTGCATACAGATGTTCATAGTAATCTCTGATAACCTTTAGAATTTTTTCAGAGTCAGTTGAGACATTGCCTTTTTCATTTCTAACTGTGTTTATTCAGGCGCTCTCTCTCTCTCTCTCTCTCTCTCTCTTTCTCTCTCTCTCTGTCAATCTGGCAGGGGTCTGGTAATCTTATTTATCTCTCAAGGGATCAGCTTTTTGTCATGTTGATCCATTCTTTGATTTTTTTGTGTGTGGGGGGGGGAGGACTCTATTTCACTCAACTGTGACTTTATTTTAATAATTTTAATTTTTATACTAATTTTTTAATAATTTTAAAATTTTTACTCATTTGTAGGATCGGATGGTTCTTTACTTTCCAGCTCCCTTACATGTGATGTTAGGCTGTTTATGTGAGATCCCTCTATTTTCTTGCTCTGTGCATGCAATGTTATAAAATTCCCTTTTAGCACTGATTTCATTGTATCCCAGAGGTTCTGGTATGTTGTGTCTGTTTTCATCTGTTTCAAGGAATTTTTTTATTTTTGGACTTGATTTCTTTGTTAACCCAAAAGTCATTCAGAAGTATGTTTGTAGTGGCCGAAAGTTCAATCCGAGAGACCACCAAGAGCCAATTCCGATGAAAGTTCAAGAGGGTCTTTATTTGCAGGCTCGAGCCTGGACCTCTGTCGACAACCGACGCAGCAGAGTACACCCAGAGGCCCTGACTTCCTTAAGCAGATACCTTTTATGCTTTTACACAAAGGGAGGAGGAGTTTGGGGGGGACTTTCCATTCTTGTTACCATTTAATTGGGGAGTAACCTCTGGTAGTCAGTCCAATTGTGGAGGATTGGCTAGCTTGACTCGGGCTGACCTTGGCCCACTAGCTGGGGAAGTTGCAGACATTTGGAAACTTTAGGTGAATTTCCCCTGGCACCTGATTGGTTGTTGCTAAGGGGAAAGTGGGTCAAGGGAAGGGGTTGAAGCTTGAACTGGAGTTTTGCAGTTTTTCCCATAACTGAAACTTTAAGCAGCTACAGGTTATGTTTTAAAGCAGAAAACTAAGATGGCTGTGCTATTGTCCACAAGCCAATTACATATTTATTGGGTTATAGCATGCTCTTAACCTAAGTTTATGGTATACTCTATTACGGTTCTCTCATGTTGTTTAAATTCCATGTATTTGTGTGTTTGGGGGTTTCCTGATGGTGATGTTTATTTTTATTCCACTTTCATCTGAGAAGATTCTTGGTATAATTTTGACCTTTTAAAATTTGTTCATCCTTGATTTATGCCCGAGTATGTGATCAATCTTGGCGTCTGTTCCGATGAGAATGATGTACATTCTGTGATTGGATGAGGTGTCCTGTAGATATCTATTAGGTCCAATTGGTTGAGTGTTAAGGTTCCAGATTTCCTTGTTAGTTTTTTGCTCCAGTGATCTGTTCAAGGCTATTACCAGGGTATTAAAGCTTCTGAGTATAGTTTTATGGCTGTCTATGATTTCTCTTCATTTAATTAGCAATTGTTTTTATAAATCTGGGTATTCCTATGTTGGTGCGTATGTATTCAAGATAGATATTTCTTGCTGGTAGATTGGTCCTGTTTACCCTACTTAACTTTTCCTTTCCCGGTAATGTTTATCACTTCTAACAAACTATATGTGGTATACACTGGAAAGCTCTTCTCTGGCTGCTGGGGATGCTGCCCACTGATAGCAATCAGCTGTCAGTCCCTTTAACCATTGTGTCCATCGAAAAGAGTTGCCTCTAACAAGGCCTTGCAGCTTTTGGAATGCACTCAGTAAATGGTCAGAGTGGCCACGCAAAAGCCCTAGCCCCTCACTCAACTCAGGGCACGCTGAAGGTCAATTCCAGCTTCAGACCTTCCCACAGGGAAGCTGTTGTATCTCCTTCCCAGCTCAAATGGCCCCTGAGAATACTTCCTCACAAACTTCCCCTGTACTTATCTCTGGTCTAATTTATTATGTTCATGGTCTTTCTTCTTGCACTATAATGTAAGTTCACCAAAGGAAAGAAACTCTCTTCACTGATGTATCTATACCACCTTAAAAGTGTCTGGCACATACTATGCAGTCAACAAATATTTGTCCAATGAATATTGAAACGTTAGATATTTTCATCGGATTGAGAAAATTCTGAAACCTAAACAAGTAGATAAAATCTGCTTTCATTTTATAGGTATAAAATTGTATTTATTGGTATAATTCTTTGATATTAACTGTATACCCCAGAGACAAGAATATATCTAGACTTCTGGACCTTAGTTTCAGTGCAATTTATGGGATGAAAACATCATTTTAAAATTTATTTTAGGGTGCTTCTCCCAGCTTTTTTTCTTAGGGAACCCCCTACACATCCATTTTCTTATCCACATTTTAAAAAATACTTTCAACTTCTTATTTCATACACGTTCACACACACACGAACAAAATGTTAAGTTTTATTCTTTATGGTCTTTAAAATTGTCAGTGAAATTTGTAAGTTTCTCCTTAGATTTGTAGAACATTTTATACAGGTACTGGTTTTCCAATTATACTTTTTTTTCTTTCCTTTTTGCTAGCTCTCTTACAGTGCAGGGGCATGAAATTTGACATAGTACTCCAGTCAGAGGTGAGCCATATTGAAAATATGCTTTGGGAATTTGAGGATATCCTCAATATAATAATGACATTCTTACCATGGAATACATGCTAAGAGTAATACTACACTCATGAATACTCATTTTATATCATACTGTCCTCTCACTAAAAAAACTAAAGAAACTGGGTGATCAAGATAGATAGATACTTTCTAGTGTATTACATATAATTTTCTAGTCTTACATTTATGCATTCTAATTTTCTCTCATATATATCATATCTATCCCCCAGAGACCAAGATCCCGGAGAGAATGAAAGCACCTTGAGAGGTCCCCCATACTCTTCAACAATTTTCGTTGCAAGGCCCTTGCCAATTTGTAAGGTATATGAAACTCAGGGACTGAGAAGCTCAGCAGAGAGCAACATCTGGGCAGGTGAGGAGCAGAAGAGAATTTTCAACCATTCTATGGCTCCAAAGAGACTAAAATTTGTGTTTAAGTTAACCATGATTGCCAAGTCTTGAGAGGTCAAGACTCTAGAGGAAAGGAAGCAAGCACATTAAGATGAGTTTGATCTCTGGTCACACATTTTTCTTACAGTTCAGTGGGCCGGAAGTTGAGGAATCAAAAAGAAAGCAATAGCTAAGAGTCTGGGAAGCTGAGCAGAGCTTTAAAGCTGACAGTGCTGAGAAGGAAAAATTAGAGATCAGAACCCAGAGCAGTTGAAGAGCCTTGCAAAACACCTAAAACTTCTAAGACTCCAGAGAGCTATTAATCAGAGGAAGGTCAACTCAAAACAAGACAATATCTCCTAAAAACAGAACTGTAGCTTCAAACTTGTTCAAGAGGGTGGTCTTCCACAACTCTAACTGCCTGTAAGAAACAAAACTAAACTCCGTGAAAGAATATAATACCACCAAAGGCTAAAATGACCTGGGCAATTATTATGTACAATCAAAATTCTTTGCATTCATTAAAAAAAATGATCGGGCATGTTAAAAGAATTTGAAGAGCAAAACCCAAAAGGTAGAAAATATTATAGAATAGACCCAAAGGTAATCAACATATTGAATTTATCCAATGTGGACTTTAAAATAACTGTGATTAAGATGTTCAAAGAAATAGATGACAAGATGGAAAAGTTATCCTGAGAACTGGAATATTTAATAATCAATGGCAAGTTTATGAGAAGGCATCCCCCAAATCCAGATTTTATTTATAAAAAACTGTGTTTATTCTTGCATGTTTAAACTTCAGTCACCTTCAAAGTATTCTCCATTTGATGCAATACATCTAACGAGATGCCTTTTCCACTGCTCAAAACAGTTTTGTAGATCATCCATTTTGATGCTTTTTAGTGCTTCTGCCATTTTTCATTTCACCACTTCCACACCAGCAAAATCTTTTCCTTTGAGTACTTTTTTTTTCATACAGGGAAACAAAAAGTCTCTCGGGATGAAATCAGGTGAATAGGGAGGGTGGGGCATGGGGGTCATGCCATTTTGGTCAAAAACTACTGAACACTCAGTCTGGTGTGGGCAGGTGTGTTTGTAAATTACCCATCATGAAATGGGCAAACGTGATTAAAGAATCTCAAAAAAATCCGAATGCAGCCTTCGCAACAATGCTAGTTGGTACTCTGATGCCAATGGGTTCCTAGAGCACTTACCTGGCAGGGGAAGCCTGTACTACAAGGGGCCTGCCCTCCAAAAAGTAATTCCAACATTTTTCCTTTTTTTAATTAATCCTCCTTGTAAAATCGAAAAATCCAACAGATTGACTGAAAAATCATATTGGACACAGGAGAAAAAAGGCATAGTTGACCAGAACATATCCTAACTGAAACATGAAGAAACCAAAGGACAGGACATGCTGGAAAAATTTAACAGACCTGAATCAAAGTCCCAATAATAGAGGAGGGAAAGAATGGGAGACGAAGCAATGTTTAAAAGCATAATGGTTAAGAATTTTGCAAAATTACTAAAAGATAACAAGTCACAGAATCAAGAATCTCATTGAACCCTGAGCAGAAGAAAGTCAAATAAGCACATATATATTTAGCAAAAAATTTAAATGTACATTCCCTTCTGTTTGGCCATTTCATTTTCAGAAGAATCCCACAGATATAATCTCACTTGTAAGACATGTCATGTGAAGAAGGATAATCATTACTGCATTGTTAAATGCAAAAAAATCTAAATGACAATTGGTAGCATTAAGAAGTATTTTATAAATTCTCTATCTCTCATCCTCTTCAACCACATTAAATTTTTTATAATTTTCTTATACAATGTATATTTTCTCTTCCCCATCCTCTCCAATCACACTATCTTTTTCATGATTCTCTTTCATAATATATCGATTAAGACTTCAATGTGGTGTTCTTTTCCTGATTGTCTTTACTCCATCTTTATTGGGTGATCCACTTTGGTAGAGTGGTTCAACCACCCCAATTTTGGATTTGGATACATTTCCACACTATGAGACTTCCACATGGTCTCCTGAATGGCTGCTGAGGGCCCATCTGATACCATCTCGACATGTAGAGGCAAGCTGAGGGTGAAGTTTGGCTAATGGAAAACAGGTGACTGGAGGGAGATGGGAAGATACTATGGCCTCCTTTCTTTCCATTGTGGACTCTACTGAGATGAGTGTCCTGCCTGATATCCTTCTGGAGAAGTCTCCTGTGTCAAGGGAACTAGGTACCCTGCTGTATCTCTTCATGACTTGTGATGGAGCAGTTGGATGCACAGTAGCAAGTCACATCATGTTCCTTCTACCTTGACTTTCCTCAATTCCCTCTTCCCTCACATTGCCCTGGGTTTGTGCCTCTCAGATAAAGCATTGGCACTTAATGCTTGCATCAGGTTTGACTTCTAGAGGTTCTGAACTGAGGCAACATCATTTTTTTCATTCTATACAATGGGATACTATGATGTCAATTAAAATGAAACAGCTCTGTATATACTGAAATTAGATGCATATGTGTGTAGAAAGATACATGATTGAAAGATATAGATAGATGATAAAAGATGGATAGATAGATAGATAGATAGATAGATAGATAGATAGATAGATAGATAGATAGAAAATAAAGCAAGGCAAAAAGTAGTGAGTCGTTTATGCTACCTTTTGTGTGGATAAAATAAAAACCTCGCCGGGCTCGGTGGCTCAGCCTGTAATCCCGCACCTTTGGGAGGCTGAGGTGAGTGGATTGCCTGAGCCCGCGGGTTCGAGATCCGCCTGGGCAATGAGACTTCATCTCTGAAATAAATCAAAAAATCAGCCGGGCATGGTAGCACATGCCTGTAATTCTGGCTACTTGGAAGGCTGAGGCGGAAGGATCGCCAGAGCCCAGCAGGTCGAGGCTGCGGTGGCCGGGAGCGGCCACCACACTCCAGTCTGAGTGACAGAGTGAGATTCCAACTTAAAAAAATAAAAACCTCATGTATGATTGGGCTATGTGTTGAAGGAGACATGAGAAATAAATTACAATGATTACCTCCTAGGTAGAACTGAGTTAAAGAAGAGTCTTTTTTTTTTGCATAGTATTGCAAACTCTTCAATTCTGTAGTTGCATACATATTACTCATTTGATAAAATTACATAAAGAAAAAAAAAACAGTGACCATAAAATGAGATTTAGCAGAGGAAAGAAATAGACACATCTTTTATATTTTTACCCCAGGAAATGAATATTTTTCACTCAGCAACTGATAAAAATGAGAGAACCAGATGATACCATGTCTTAAAAATCATGTGAAGGTGTTGAAATTTATTCTACGAGCAATTAGGAATCATATTAATCCAGCGAATGGCTTTACATTGGGAATATAACTCTCACTTTAGCGGCATGGTGATGAATTGGATGGGGAAAATCTGGAAAGGGACCAATGAGAGGTTGTTGGAATAATCCAGGATTCAAATACTTGGCATTAGGCTTTGACTAGAGAAAATGGGTAGGTAAGTTAGTGATTTTAAATGTTATGTTTTATGTAATTCTCAGGGGCAGCATATCACTGTCAAGACAAGTAAGTGATCTTGATCATATATTTTACTTTTTAGCAAAACAGTATCTCTATGTTCCTAGCAATCATTTTATACCATGACGGACAGGCTAGTCATATCTCAGAAAGGTTTTTTCATTTCAGCTGATTATCATCTAGAACATTGAATCTTATGATAGTCCATTTCCCAGAATCACTCTCCATTTACAACATGGTTTGAAAAGCTAAATGCTCTCATCTTTGTCCAAGAAATAGAAAATTAATCTGATTTCTATAGACTATGGCTTATCTCCCAGGAAACCACCACAGTCAAGTAAAATATTGATTGAGATAAATGTTATCTTAGGAAGTTAAAATACTCAAGTCAGAGACACTGAAATAAGATAAAGCTATGTATTCATGAATCAATACTCTTCATACTTGAAGCTTGCTTAATTTTGCATGTAAATATCTTGATTTTCATTTTCTCCCTCCTGTGGGCTTTATCTTTGTATTCTTCTGGTTCTCCAAAGAAGAAAGGCTTTCTTGAAGAAATAAAAGTCCTTAAAGGAAAGCATTTGAAAACGTTTGCCTTCATTTAAAACAAAAATCTAAAAAGCAAAAAGGAGCTAAAATATATTGAAGCCGTATATCTGCTAGTGATACGACCAGCGAAAAAGAGGACTATGTTAGAACATCTACTAATCATATTTTTAAATGTCAGGAGTAAATATAATATTTGTTCTTCAAGATATGTTACCAAAGCTTAGGCTAAGAATCTTTTTTTCTTTCTTTCTTTCTTTCTTTCTTTGTTTGTTTCTTTCTCTCTCTCTCTCTCTCTC